>NW_028186195.1:577987-583364 GCF_003343005.1 Rhea americana
TTAAAATTGGAGACCCAAGAAGATAAGGAATTAGTAGTGATGACATGCAGGTGAGCAGGCAGGGTAGTGTTAATCCTTGAACAACTGCCCACCTGAAACCTCAGGCATCACACATCACCCTGAAAAGGGCTTAAACAGCTTAGATGTTCAAGTCAGATGTTTCTCAGATCCTTATCAAGTCAGTGATGGGAGAGCAATTCTTCTGGACGATGTAATGCAGCAGCAGAGGTCCTTGGAGGACCTTCTCTCCCCATTAGAGCAGAGGGAGCCTGGTGAGCATTAGGCAGGTCTCTGCAGCCTCCAGGCTCTTCTACACTGATTGAATTCATCTTATTTGTACCCAGGTACCTGGGCCACTGACACCTTTAATGACTCAGCTTAAAAAAACAAAACAAATAAACAAACAAAAAAAACCCCAAAACACCCACCCCACAACTGTCATAGAAAAGGGGCTAGTGGAACAAAGCTTGAAAGATTCGTAGAGACTTCAAGCAAACAGAACCCCATATTTACTGGGGTCTTTTGTTTGTTCAACTATTTCATATTATTTTAGCCAAAACATATGATTTTGAGAAGGCTGACTCAGGGCCTTTAACATTTGGGATTGGCAACACTATATGTGCACAAATGCATCTCAGAGGTTCTGATCACCTGCAAATCACACTGGATTGTGGCTAGATGGGACTTACAAACAGCAAGCCTGTAATTTTATATGCAGTTGCTGTTTTATTTCCTGCACTGTTCTGACCTTGATATTTTGTGGTTACAGATAGATGCAGCAAACAGAAAAAAAAATCATTTTGCTCCCATGCAAAGCTGTTTCATCCCAGAAGAGGTGGTAAATTTTTATGCCTGGTGGCAAACACACTACCCATAATTTCAAGTCAGAAGCACTACCTGTGGCAAACTGGATTCTGCAGTAGCACAGGGACATGTTCCTTGGAGAAACTGGCAAGAATTTTCTTAAGGTCAAGCTCTGTCTTCAAGAGGAAAGATACCAGATTTTACAGGCTGGCAACCAGTCACCTTGCTGCTATTCAGAGCAATAGGAGCTTGTTCCATTTGTCGTTCACTGTAGTCAAAAAGAAAATGAAAAAAAAGACACAACAGCAAAAATCAGCTCTCTAAACTGAAAGCTACAATATATAGGTTACAGTTTCCTTTTAAAACAAACCCCCTCACAGTATGATTTCATAGGCCATGCTAATTATTTTTAGGGCAAGCATAATAAAACCCAGGTGATTTGCCTTTAGCAATTTCTTCTTATCTTCACACAGCTCCGGATCATTTACCCACATGGCAAAGCAATTACAATGAGCCCTGCAGTTCTTAACAGACATCTTTTGTCGAAACCCGGCAAGAGTACACAAAGGTTAATATGCTTTTGCACTACAAAAATCTGGGCATTGTCTTGTGTATTGTAAGACGTGCTTGTGACATGCTGAATTCAGCTGATTTACAAGATCAGCAAAACAGAAGGTTTTCCCACTGGGAGCCTTTTTCTAACTATTTCCTCATCAGGATGTTGGCTTGCAAGAGTCTCTGATTTGCCATGCTTCTGCTAGGAACGCAAACCAGGCATACATCTCTCTCCCTCGTCCTCTCTCTCTCACGCATGCAGACAAACACACTCCTTAGTGCTCCGCGCTGGATTCCAGCCAGGCTGCCATTTGCCTTGCCTCATTTGGAGAGTTAGATTCCTAATTCAGCAGTGATGATAACACACAAAAACAAAATCTCCCCACATCACTGCTCTCCATTTCCCACTTTGTATACACAAGGAAAGGCATACACTAGGGCTGATGCTCTTACTGCATTGCTAAGATGCCCCTCCTGGCCCCCAGGATTCAGTGAGCATAAGGAATATGGGGTGAGTGGGTGAGGATGTATCAGGTTTGCCTGATTGCTCTGRATGTCTGAAATTCCTGACACACAGTTGTATGTGAAGAGGAGGTTATAACAAAAGGTTCCTGAAGCCTGGGAAGTATGGAGGAAAACCTGATTGACTGCACCCCCACTTTTGCTCTTCCCTTTGTTCCAAAATACRTTCCAAAAGCTCACCTTATCTACCAGTCGATAGTGGTAGTAAAAGGTGAGTGGGACATCCTGTGAGGGGGGAACACAGGAAGAGGAGGGGAGAAGCTCTTTTRTTATGTAATATAGGGCTCTTGTGGCTGCTTCTATTAAATTGCATGCCTGTCTGCAGGGTATTAATTGCAATGTAGGTTTAGGCTACCTCTGAAGTGCCTAAAGAGTAGAGACAGGAGATCTTTGCACAGCATTTATTTATATCAAAATAAATATCTGTATTGATGAACTATTGGCTGTCAGGTTACCAATGGAAAATCACTCTTGATGCAATAAAACTCTGCAGCCTGTTCAGCTCTGTTAACATTAACCTTACCCCAGCATTTAATTAGAATTTCCAGACTGAGAAAATCAACCCAGCTTGATAGGGAGAGAAAATATCTACTGGCACCATAGGATCCTACACCACAGGGATGGCACTTAGTCCCATGTCCCAGAACAAGTCATTTACAGGAGGAGAAGCCTATTGCATGGCGTAAAAAAATAATTAAAAAAGCCTTCAGAAGGCCTGGCAGCATAAAAATTTCTGGCTCTGTCGTCTCTCTGTTTCTGCAAGCAGCAAAAGATCCATAATTCTCACACTTAATGTAATTCCAAGGCATCTAAAGTGATTTACAGTCAGTTTACTCAATACTTTCAGCTTTATTTAATGTAACAGTTATGGCACATAAAAAGTTTATTGAAAATCCTTTGGGAGTATGATTGAGTAAGAAACAGTCATTGCTAATACCATTACAAGAGCTGAAGAGAAGGATCCCAGCATGTTCTCTCAGTGACCTTTATGGCTCTGTGATCCAGGGTTACATTAGGAAACCGTTCCCCCTCCTCCTGGAGGAGAGTGGTGCCACTCCAACAGGGAAACTCGCCCTTGCCTCCTTCCCTCCTGGAGAGAAAGCAGCTTGGGAAGCATTTAGATGCTACACAGAGCCTTGGGTGTGCTCTGCCTCACCAGCAAGATGGGAAAGAAAAAGGAAGTTCTGGGAAGTTGAGGGGGGGGAGGGATTTCCCTCTTGCTAAACTTACTCATTTATACAGTTACTTATTTTCATATTTGTCATTTGTAAGCATAGCCAAAGCTCTCCTCTAAAGAGCAGAGCAGTTGTTCTGGGTGGGTCAGGGATGAGGAAAGGGTTGCAATAGAGTGAAATAGCATGGATCCTTCCCAGTTCAGCTCCCTGTGGTGCCATTAACTCTTTCAGCATCACCAGTCTGTTGAGCTTCCCCCCAAATGGGATATTGCAAGAGTTGTTAATTTGCCKTAGCAATTAACAAACATTACTTTTATTACCATTATAGCAATAGCTATAATTTAATAATTGCCAGCACTAGTGATAACATCCACAGTAGTGTGCATGTCTCAACATCAATTTTTGTCGAATATTCTTGCAGTGTTAGCAGTGCAACAAGGTTGCTTGAAACAGAAGATTCCAATGTATCTTAAAAGGCTTGAAAATGAGCCTAATAATTATTATGGCCTCTCTGGCAGCATCTAGAAGCTCCAATCACAGACCAAACCCACACTGTCCATACTGCATAAATACAAAACACTACAGTTTTTCCTGCAGGCTCTGGAGCGAGCAGTTTCTACATCCCTTGTGCCTGGGCTGAACACAGGCTTCAGAGGAAGACTTTCCATGGGTCACGCTTAGGTCCATGGGCAGTCTCTGATACCTAAGAAGGCATAGGCAGAAAGTGCAACCTTTCCTTCCGCTGGGATTTTTCCAAGACCCTTTTTCTTTTTTAAATCTATTTTCACACTCAGTCACAGTTTGCAAGTAACCTTTTTTTCTCCCAGGAATCAGAGGTGAAAGCTTTGTCCTGTGAAGATGGGAAGCCACAAGCAAAACCAGTGTGAAATTATAAAATAAAAGTGCTCTGAATAAATTGGAATAAATAGACAGTGAAAGAAAAACATGTTCCACATGTGCTTGTTCCATAAACAGAAAAAAGGTTAGCATTTTTTAGATAAGGCAACTGTGATGGATTGTTTAGCTGTATTTGTCAATCAAATATTAAGACTTGCAGAATTAAAATCAGAGCAGTTCAGAGATGGATTCCAAGTTCCACAAAACATCAGGTTTGGCATTTAGATAGCTCTCAAGCTATCATCTCTAGACAGACAGACAGATAGATGGATGGATGATTTGGAGAAAAAGATGGAGACATTCTTTCAAGATTTTTTTTTTTCCCAAAAGATGATATGCTTGTGCCAAGAATTCAGCCTGGGGAAAAGTCCAAATGTAGCATTTCCTCCAGCTTAAACTGGGGCTTRGCCCAAACCAAACTTTGGCTCCAAAGACCTCCTCTCAGCGGGGACACAGGGAAGAGGATTCGGTGCCTTCAGCCCACCCTTGCTGTAGCAGCACAGAGTTGTGCTTCGTCAGACGGACGGACACCTGCCTCTGCCCCCAGAAACACCAGATACAGGTGCCCAAAAGCTAATGCTGAACAGCTGGGTGGGAGAAAAGCAGCATTTCATGCTGGAACGGGCAGAGCGGACTCCAACAAGTCCACTATTGTTACACGGAAATTCCTAGAAACAGATGCAGCAAATTCAGCGCTTCGGAGCCAGTTCTGGGCTTTGGGGTCTGCTGGGAGATGACTGTGTAGCTTATGGATTAATGTACTATTATTACATTACTCTTTAAGCTTCAAAGGTCTGCCAGGATTCCTAAGCCTACTATCTATTGAATGACATTTTAAGAACAAATAATACATTAATATATTTAATTTGAGAATAAACACATACATTATAGGAAGGGATTTTGTCTATGCTGATAAGTCAGCGCCTGACCTTTCCGCTGCAATCCCCGGGTGCGGAGCCGTACAGGACCTCTTCGAGGAGCCTCTCCCGACGGCCGCGGGGCGGGAGCCTTCACGCCGGTCCTGCCGGCTCGCCGCGGCAGCCGACGCACCGTTTGCAAACGGGAGCTCAGCCGTAATTATCCCTTCGACACTAATTTACAGCTACACTAAATCTTGTTGCCTCAAATTAGTTAATCAATTAAGTGTCAGACCAAAATGTTCGTGATGGTGGCCTGGATTTATTGTCTTGGCACAGGCTCCCACCTGCCGCCTCGCTCCTTCGCTTCGGGTTCTGCCTTCGGAAAAATCCGGGGCTGCTGCTTCCCCGGCCTCGTTAGTGACCGTTAATGAGGCTGTGCCCACCCCAGCCCAGCTGTCACGGCYGCCCTGTCGCCTAGGCCTGGCTCTGAGGTGTCGAGACACGCTGTGGTAACCACAGCGGCCGCACGCTGGGACAACCACGCTGCGCTGTTGCCATGGCGAC
>NW_028186195.1:584039-734687 GCF_003343005.1 Rhea americana
GAGGTAACTGCGATGGCAGCAGGCCACGCTGGGGCCACCTCGCCGCAGCGGGTGGCACCAGGAGCTGGAGAGCCCCAGTGGGCTGAAGCAGAGAAGAGAAACTGCCCCTGGAGCCAGCACGCCATCCCGGCCTCGGAAAGGGGACAGCGGAGGAAGCAGGTCAGTGGGCGGGAAGGGGCTGGCGCCGCGCGGCAGACGTGGCGCCGGCGGAGGCGGGCTGCAAGGCCTTTCCCGCCAYGGCCCTCAGCTCCGAGCAGCACCGCCGCTCACCCTCGGCGGCCGCCCGGCCGCTGGAGCGCTGCCCGCCACGCTCGCAGAGATATTCACGGGCCGAATATAAACAGCTTTGGTGCCTGAACCTGAGTCCTAAGTACGTAACGTCGTCTGTACGGGTTGTCGTGATCACAGCAAGCCAGAGAGTCCTGTTACGTGCGCAGGACGTCTTGGAAAATCTTAGAAGCTGTTTTGCTGGAATTGATTTTGGCTTCAGAGTTTTTTTTTTTTTTTTTTTTTTTTTTAGAATTTCAATGAAAAGATAAAATTGATAACTGAAACATTTAGCTTTTTCAAAAAGTATGTAAAAATATTCAGCTTTGGAAAGGATTTTTGGTCAAAAAATAAAATAGTCTGTTTTCTTGGAACTCATTTCAGAAACTAAATGCCAGGCTTTTAAGTGTATATTTGAAAGAGAAAAGTTTTTTTTTAAGTTCTAGTTATGTTATTATTGAAAAAAATCATAAAATGACTTTTCAGTGGAAATATCAGTTCTTGGTGAAAAGCTATTTTTCATTTAAATTATGTTTAGAAGAAAAATATTCACCCAGTTCTAGTCCCCAGGGCTAATGTCTGCAAGAACTGTGGGGCCAGGGGTCATCATCTTTCCATTTACAACTCCTTCCGCAGGGCCAGAGCAAACCAGGAAAGAGATGAGTATTCAATTCTCGGGGTCCCCAAGTGAGATGACTGATGCTGGGCCAGTTATAGCCACACTGGAAGCAAATGCAAGTGTCCCGCTCCTCAGCACTGTCACTGTCCTACCTCTGATGATCAGTTAAAAACATAAATACAAAGGCTAGACTTTGGGAAAGCTAGTACAGGACAAAAGGGGGAAAAATTGCAAAAGCGAGGTTTATTGATCCCCAGTCGAGATTGATGGCACAATAAGAGCAGGAGGCGAAGAGTGATTTTGCTTTTGAAAACGTTGATGAATAAGCACTCAGGGGCAACAAATAGCTGGACTCACCGAATGATGGACGGCAGCAGGCGAACAAGATGCATTTTTATAAATGGGTGAAAGGAGAGGAGGACTTATTAAAAAAAATGAATGACCACATGTGGCAGGGATATGCCACTGGGGAGAAGCCAGCCATTGATTTATGTGCACTACTGGCATTTGAAAATTCAATAATAACATTGACAAATGAGAGGCAAAGCTGGCCAGAGGACAGCACAGAACTTGGAGTGGAGAAAGAAAATGCCAAGGTCAGGATGAAGGAACAGAAAAACATGCTTATGTTGGAAAGGCTTTGAGTTAACTCATCTATATAAAGACATTAAGAAAAATCACTCGAGGATCAGAGCTCACTGTCCTGACTCTGTGGCATGAACTGGAGAGAAGTAAATGGAGGAGTACAGCATCCATTAGACCGCTCTGTGGGGTGATATCTGCTTCCTGAGAAGGGGAGCAGGTATCATTTAATCTTCCCCTCCTGCTTTTGATAAGCTGTTGCCTTGAGCTCCCTGGCACCTTCCTAATTAAATACCCCTGCAATTTCTAAGAACTGTTGGCACAGCACCCTGATGCACGAGCGTTGCACTGCTAAGCCCAAACCACTCATGTTACATGCTAGCAGATTTGCTCTTTGTATTGTTTACTAGGACTATTAGAGAAGCACAGAGGAGGCTCTGAGAAGTCAGAGCCCCATTTCACAAACACTTAGCTGAGGGCAACCCAGTCTCAGCAACACATGCTGCAGGAAAATGATGAGATGTAGTGAATGAGAGGAAGAAAAAAGAGGAAGAAAGTGAGAGTGAAGTGGAAGGGTGGGGAGACAAACTGGGTGCAATGACCACAGAAGATAGGGAATTGCCAGCTCCGATCAGTTCCCAGGCCAATGATTGTCAGTGGCGTCAGYGTGTGGCCAAAATGCTTGCAGAAAGGGCATCTTCAGCACAGACCATCACTTAAAAAYATTTTGTGGAGTCCAATTAGAGTATACAATTTGAAGAGAAAAGGAAGAAATTGCAGCCCAGACAGAGAGGAGGGCTGCTGGAGATGTTTTCCTGATTGAAGTTAGACTAGAGCTGGGCAGTAAACTAGAGGAATATGCTGATGGCCAAACTGCACAACACATCTTAAAGATAAAGAAGAGGAGCTGCCAGCATTTCTGAGCAGGGCAAGGTTTACCAGGACCCTGAAGTGGAATATGTTTGTCTTTTCTTTGACCTGTTTAGGACAGCATAGTAGAAAGGCYCTGTTGCAGCAACCTTTCCTGAACCATAGACACCTGATTCTTATAGGTCCATGTGAAAAAATAGTACCTGAACTCACCAAAGCTATCTCTGGCTACCATTTGCATAACATCCTGTCCTCACCAGATTGCAAAATGTAGTGTGGCACATAATACCTTATATTTTGATCTACTTAATAAGCTCGCTATTTTTTAACTCCTTGTCTTCTAGCTCTGTTACAAATGGCAGTAAAAGAGTGTGATTGGCAGGAGAGACTTCAAGGGGAACACTAGTGAGAATGCGGCAGAAATGTACTTTGTTCTTTCACACTGTTTCTGGTCTCCCTCTGGGCTTGTATTCATCTATGAAGATGTCTTTTCTAAATGCTGGAAAGTCAGAAGTGTGGCTGGAACATAATTCTGTGGATTGGTGTGCTTGGCTCAGTAGAAGGAGCATTTATTGAGTGGACGAGAGATATTTCTGCAAGGACTATTTAAAGCCCTGACCAAAGCTCATTGAAGCCAATGGAAGGGACTCCAGGAGTCTGGGTCAGTGCTTTATCATTGGGAAACCACTGAGWTCGGTTCTCTGTGGTTTTGAATACTTAGAGGGATGGGTTCAGATCTTGTCCTGGGGCTCAATGCAATGATGGGACCTTCCTGCTGAATGAAGGAAGCAAAGGCCTTTATCAAAGCATGTAGCAGATCGCAGTATTAGGATAGCATTCATCCTGATAGAGACTGGCTTGAGGATTTCAAGCTCTCAAAATAGGACCTTAGGCCCTATGTTTTTCTTTTGGACTTTTTTCAAAGGGATTAATTTCAGCTTTCAGAAAAGCAGCTGAATCTCCTGCTTGTGGTGCTTTATTGCTCAGTTTTCCAGTCTGGTAAATCTTACTGCCAGAGCCAGCTTTAGTTTTAAATATCCTCTAATATCATGTCATTGAATAGCTGAGGTGTAGCGCTAGCCTGTATATTTTAAGATGTGTCCCTAAACAAGTTCCAAGCCAACTAATCCTTCAATAACCAAGAAAGCTATCCCCTGAATCCACTCTCCTCAAGCCAGAGCAAACTTTGGCTAGGCGGCATTGGGGAGATTCTTAAATATGAGGCCAAAATGCTTAATTATATGTGAGATGAACATAGAACAAACCTCACTCTTTTGTGCTACCACAGCAGAAGTGTCAGTAAAAGAATTATACATAATCTCATTAAAATTTACATTGCTGAGAACGGAGTTTCTATTTCTCTTATATGTTCTCTGTATTTAGATTCCATGTGACTGTTACCACTCAGCTCCTCTATATCCAGAATTAGTAACTTGGCACATATTTTATTTGCCTTTACCAATAATCTGAGGTGCATGAGCATGCACGCATACAAACATGCACAAACATACACAGATTATTTGCTCCACATGTAAAAGCTCTGAAAACAACATCACTTTGCATTTCCTTTATCTGAGGATCTCACTTCACATAGGGGAAGTGAGTATCCCTCTTCTACAGGAAGGTAAAGGGAAGCATGAGGAATTTAGTAGATTCACCTAAGGTATAGTGAGTCTATGGATGAAAATAGACTGAAATTCTGTGGCAGAGAGAGGGCTGCACCCCCTCTACTTACTGGCACTGAACAGAACCATGTGTCTCCCTGCAGATGTAGCTTTACTCCTGCTGAAATGCCCACAGTAAAAGTTTTATACAAATAACTAAAGTTGGCAGTGATGTTTAACTCTTCTTGTTGAAAAGATCTTCAACTCAGATTTGACACAGCCCAAATAATTAAAAAAGAAAAAAGTAGAAAAGCAGAATAAATCTCTGAAAACCCACCACTTTGCCTATTCCTGTAATATTATGCTGATGGCTCTCTGTCAGCAACAGGGTTTTGCAATCAAATTTAAAACAGTACAGCTGAGGACAATGTAAAATTAAAGTTTGGAGCCAGTACTGCAAAAAACCTACAGGCCCAATCCACAGCTGGTGTAAACTGGTGTATCTCTGTCGCTGTGAGGCTTGTGACCAACAAYGGAGGATCTGGCTTGTAGTATCTTACCTTCTCTCTTCCCCCCTCAAAGGACTGGAGCAGCTCCTGAGAATCACTCTAGAGCCTATTAAAACAAAAGTAAGATACCTCCAATCATTATTACTCATTTTTATGGCCACGTTGTTCACAAATGACTGAATTTAGCTGTCAAATGTACAGAAAAGAAAAATAAAATCAAAGCATCAGCCATCTGTGCCCCAGAAAATGTTTGTATTTTCATTGGCTGTTTATGGAGAGAAGGTCTCAGCTCTTTTGTTCTACATCATATTAGTTATTGCATGGGAAATGAGTGTTTTTCACTTCTCCATTTATAAGGCTCTTGCATCCTCATTCTTGTGCATGTTCTCTCTCTCCCTATATGTATTTTTAGTCCGTATGTCTTGGATTGATGCATGGAAATGTGTTTGTTTTACTGGTTCTGTCTCTAATAGTTTTTCAWTGCAAAGGAGATCTGATGTTTGTTATTTACTCTGTTTTCTTTCGATGCCATTACTGCAAGCGCTTGGTTCAAGCAATCCAATTGCCTGATACTTGTAAGGTTGCCTGACCTGTTTGAGTGTGAAGGAAATGGGAGCAGGAGAGCTTTGAAACCCTGCCTAGGTTTATCRCAGAGATGTTTGTAGAAGGCCAGTTCTTGGGAAGTTCACACACTTATTTATGCTGTGGGTCGGAATCAAAGCTAGAATCAATTGGCTTCACTCCACTGACTGATWTACAGAGAAGCTGTCACACTGACCAGCTGAAGATGTGGCCTTACAGGTTAAGATTTACCCTGGACAAGSGCCAAGATTTTCAGAAGTGTTTTGTGACTGGAAGGAGGAATCCACTCTCTTAATTGTCTGACTTGAGGCATCTTAGCAAGACTCAGTTTTCCAGTAGTGTTAATAACCGTGCTCAGAAACTCATGCCGTTTTAGGACCTCTCTCAAGCTGAGCATCCAAAACCCAGTAGCCACTTAGGAAAGTCTTGGCAAAAAGGTATCAAGAATGAGGCACAGTTGTCACAATTATGAGCTCCAATCCATCAGATCACGTAAACACATATTTAGCTCTAAGTGGATAAATAATCCCATTGAAAGCCACCCACATTGAAAGGTTTTCTAGATCTGACATTGGGTTTYGGGTGAGCTCTACATTCCTACTCTTTCAAAACCTCTGAAAAAAAGTGCAAAAGGAAGTTAAAATACTAGTGACTCCCTCTACTTTCATCCCTGGCCAAGTCATATTTGCTAACCTTACTTGGGAAAGTGCTGTAAACAGAGGCAGTATAAATCTGCTGAGGTTACTCCAGCACAGTAATATATGATGCATCAGGGAGGCCTTATTTGAAATGTCGTGTGCCACTGTGGGACCTGGAAAGGGGAAGTAAAGGGCATCCGAGGACTAAAGAGTTGAGTGATGGAGCCAAAGTTCCTCTCTGTATCTGCATGGAATGACAATGCCTTTGAGATACTCTACACAAGTTTTAGAGAGGACACATTTATGTGCTGTTGTTGCTCAGCACGAGGGAGTGTCAAGTCCCCTGATCCCAGATGGTACTTGCTCTGGGATTTGCAATAATGTATAATAGGAATTTACATTCCCATATTTCCCATCCTATCCTATCCATATGAAAAGCGCTTAATTTCAGTGCTGTTTCACATACCTGARAGTACAGGGGGATAGTAAAGAGGTACTGCAGGGGAGTGCAGATTTACTTTTTAGTGTTCTCAGAAGATATCTGTTCTCATGTTTCAGGCCTTCAGGAGGTTCAGGAGATGGGGTCTGCTCCTGACTCTCACATGGCTTTCTATTGGGATTGAGGGTAATCACTTGGACTCCTGTRTGCTTCCCCTTTTCTCTTCTGAAAAGATGGAAATCAGAATTAAAGTATTGTCCCCCCTGGCTAGAAACAAACATATACGCATAAAGACGTGGACTTACACAAAACCTGAAAGCTTAAGCTTTTTTTTGTTTGTTTTTTTGGTTTTTTGTTTTTCACTTTAAACAAAACAAAATGTCTATGAATTTTAGTTTTCTATCTTTTGACCAAAGGGTTGAAATTTGTGTGGAATACAGACACTTGACCATTTCAGGCTAATGCTCTCCTGTCTTGAAGGTGTTTTGACAGCATTGATAAAATCTTTCTACAGAATGTGCCACATACCACCAAGACATATACATTGCGATGCTTCCATAACCATATTCCCAGGAAAGCATTGCCCACCCTGTCAATGGGACACAGGAAAGTGTGAAGGCCTGAAGCAGCGAATGGTTATGAAGATGACTTTGTCCATCAGGAAGGCAAAACCCAGAATAGGTGAGGTCACTAACACATGAGGAGGGTGTTACCAGCGATACCAAGACGGTATTGCCCTGTAAGACAAGGCTGTCCCCTGTCTTACACCAAGCCAGTGGCAGCATGTGGTCGCCTGCGTTCTAAGTCAATCTGCAATAATGCTGAATGAAAAATCCCAAGGAAACAAAGTCTGAGGAAATGAATTCCAGGCAAGCTACTCTGGCGGGGGGGAGAAAACGGGTGGAATAAGTGTCTCTCTTTTCAAGGCAGCTGGGCTTATTTTAATGGGCAAGGTCAGCAAAGAAATGACCAGGAAGAGAAATCGCTGCCATTACAAATCAGTCGCGATCTTGTATCAATTATTCCCTACGCAGTTCCCTTGCCTTGGGCTGAAGCAAACATGGCCTAATCAGTTTTACATCTACGTTTAATTTTATTGGAAAGAGGAGCCAGCAATGCATCATGGGGCTGCAGTGTGACATGAAAGGTGACCCCTGCCAACTTAATGACACAATACATAACCCTTAATGAAGTCACTATCTTGTCCTTTTTTTGCTGTCTCAGCCTGATGATTTATGATGGCATCATTTTGCTTTGCCCTCTTTTCATTTCAGCTTGACAAAGTGGATGAAACAATTATCTTCGTTATCGGCCAGAGCAGTAGAAATGTGATAGTTGAGGATTTCTGCAGGTGGAGGGCCTTGGCAATGGATCAAACCAGTGCAGAAATGTGCTTAGGAATTGGGTTTTTTCCCTCCTTCTGTTCTCTCTCTCTCTCTCTGACTATGGTCTCCTGAAGATAGATTGAGTATCCCAACAAGCCTTGCAAGCCCTATATCACTACGGCAAGAAGTAATTTCAGAAAAAAAAGAAGAGATCTTTGGAGCAGCAGATAGAGGAAAGCAGGGAGGTTTCAATGCATTTCCTTTTCCAGCTTTTTTCCCGCTCTCTTCTCTGTACACAGATATACTGATATGATGTCATTCATGCATATGCCTGACAAGCTTATTATGCATGTATGCAGTCATATAAAGGTATTAAGTGCTGGTACTTGTGTATGGTTCTGTGCCCCTACATACCCAGATGTGTATATGTGTCTGTATATTTGTGTAACTGATTTTATGTATAATTAAAATTGGCATAAGCTTGCATGCARTCCCAGAGGGGAATCTACCTCTCCATGGTCACAACACTTTCTGGCTGCAAGTGCATTATAAACGAGCTGTTAATAGTTGTATCTCAATGCTCCAATCAAAATCATAGCCCAGCTGTGGTAAGAAGTGCACACAGACTAAGCAACAGGTTCAGACCCAAAAAGCACACAAAGCACATGTGGAGAGAAAAGACATCTCGCTCTCTCTATTTTACTGATTGGGAATTGATGCTCAGAGGGATGAAGGACTACAGACACAGAGACAGTTAGGCACTCGACTTCCAGGCAGGTGCTTAAATCTCCCTTAATTTCAATGCATTCAACCCTAAATACAATTTTGATGATGCTTTTTTACTCATTTTTAGGGAAATGCCACTGAACGAGCTAAGTGAAATTATTTGATCTGTAATAAAACAACATGCTACAGGCTCTACATAGTAAAGCTTTACCACTTTACTCCCTGGATAGATGTGTATGTTCAGCTGAGTAAGTGTCCCCAAAACACGTGATACTAAAGGGTGGTATCTTTGGGGGAAAGGAAAATAAACATTCAGGCCTCAGGAGGGTCACAAAACTGACCTCTCAGTGAGTTGGAGGAGGCTTTTTTTTTCTCCTTGGTACCTATAGGGGTTGTATGGTGGAAGCCTTCCTCCATTGACAGAGATGCAGATGGAAGCTGATGGCAAAGTATTTCAGCCCTGCTAGGCAGTGATGACAAAGTGCCCTAGCTAGCCATATGCTTGATGGCACTTGGAAGTGCCACAGCAATATTCCTTTGGCTGGTGCTGCTCAGGGTCTAATGCGGCTGTTGCTGTTTACTTAGTTTCTCCTCCACACCAAGATGATTCAGGATGACTGTGAGCAGACCTTAATAGGAAGGCTTAGGCATATGAACAAATTATTGCAATTCCTCACTTGTTTTAAGAGAGAAAAAAGAACAGACTCGGCTATCACACCCTTGCCTGCACAGGGCTGTTCTTTGCAGCATCTTTTCCAAGTTCCAAACACAACCACTTTCTTTATTCCACAAGCTGATGGAATCCCTCCTTCCACATTTCGCTAGTGAGGTTCAGCCCAAGTGTTTTCTGCTCTCAGCTACCTCAGATCCCCAGGAGTGAGCGACTGGAGAACCCTCATCAGCAGAGCTGGAATTAAAATGTTGCGGTTCCAGAATTCAACCATAGCACTCAGTCAGCTTGAATATGCTATCCTGCTCCTCACTACAGATTTACGTATTCAAAAGACTATTTTTAGCCACTTTTTTGATGTTTTTGGAAACAGCAATCAGAAGCCTTCCAGGGTTTTACAACCACTCTTTCAGCCTTTTAGTGTTCCTATGTTCATCCTCACAGGTCAAGACCTCAGTATAGTGAACCAGTTAAGAGTACCTCTAATTAAGTTATTCTGCCTCATTCCTGACTAATACAAAACATGCTTATCAGCCCAGATTCTGCATCAGGGCTCTTAATCAGCCTCAAGTTCCATCCTCCTTCTCACAAGGAAGGCTTTCTCTCCACACTGTGACCTGAGCAGGGTTGCTTAGAGAGGGTGGGGAAGGAATGAGAAGATAAATGTAGTTTGGCAGGACATTAAGGGAAACCACAATATTGCCTTGTAATGCAGCTCCTATCTGATCAGCAGAGTCAAATGTGGTGCCGGAGTTATGTCTCATAGGAAGTGGAACCAGCCGCCCCCGTCAAACTGATTGCCTAGATCTTCCCTGAGATACTCCTTCTGTCTGTCAGAGATACCAGCTGCTGAGGAATTCCCAGCATGTGCTGCAAATGACCCCAAGTGAGCAAATACAGCCCCTTCTCTCTTCCCTATCCCACAGGCTTYTCTCCCTCCCTCCCTCCATCCTCCTCCTTCCCTCCTCTAAGGGACTGCAGCCACACTGCAGAAAAAGGGACAGCCTTATTGGCACCATTGTACATGCTGGGGTTTCATCCCRTCAGGGCCTGAGAAAACATGGCCTGGCTTAGCTTGGTGAGTAGAGAATGTGGGAGGGGGACACAGCTAATTCCTGTCTCATATAGTGAAAGAAAAAGCTGCAGCTTTTGAATTCCTCCTTCAGTTTCCTAACACCTTCCTTCTGCCCTCACAGGAGGCATTTCCTGCTCCTCTTGTCAGTTTGGACAGCATCCTAGGAATTCATTCGCATGGAAGGTGGTAAATGTGATGTGTTGGCAGAGAACATAGGCAACAGTAGCCGCTAGTACTTTCACAATTATCTCCAAAAATTTAACTAATTAATTCTCAGATCCATCCTGTAAATTAGGTAGGTATAAATGCCATCGAACAGGGGAAGGCTACGGCTACCAAGATCCTGCGTCCCAGATGGTATCGATTTGATAGCCCACAGTAGAAATGAGGTGTTAGATGTGGTCAAGTCCAGCTGTAGTCCTTTTAGAGGAAGAAACTACAGCATGTGGTTACAGAGCTAGGAATCCTGTTTAGATTCAAATATATCAAAGCGGGAAGAAAAGGCTCTCTAGGGTAACTTCTCTGCCATCAGGATAATTACAGCCAAGCTTAGAACTGGTTGGAAAACAAGAGCATTTTTACAAATGAAGAAACAACTAACTGTAGAGTAGTTTAATCATAATTAATCGAAAGCCACTGCTCTATGAATAGCTATATGGAGGCCTGGTAGTGGTTTGAGCAGTGGAGTGTGATGTATAGTAGCTGTTTTCTAATCTCCTTTCTTTATATGCCCATTTTTTCTCATATCCTTGCTTTAAGAGATTTTTCAGGGTTTATATCATGGTCCTTGCTATGGTATTTGAGTGTATTTAATGGCTACAGTTTTAAACATAGGTTCTAATTTTAGGAACATCAGTGATCTCTTCAGGGAAGGGTGTGCTTTTTCTGATGGACCCAGCACTCTAAGGGTTAATGCATTCTTCCGCTTTGCTTGCCTTTAGTCCCACTGCCAAAAACGCTGCTCGTTCGTCTGCTGTGCTTCCTCCGCGTGTCAGGAAAGGAAATCCGTAATCTCCCAGCTACAGATTTGGGGAACTCTGACATCCCCTAATGAGGTAAACACATTACTGTCATGTACAAACAAACAGCAACAAATTAGCAGCTGACACGTGAGGAAGCCACGGCAAAGCAACATGCTGCACTCTTTACAGTCAATTAATGCTGCCTGTGCTGACTGCTCACGTGCCAGTCGGGTCTCTTCCCGGACTACTTGCCCCAGTCTTGTGGGCCTTATTGTGCAATCTCCATCTGCCTTTTTCCCATGGGGTTTCTTCCTCTCCTGCTGTTTCAGAGCCCTGTCTGAGATAGGGTGCAGTACAGAGGTATGGTCAGATATAACATAGAAGTCCTTGGTARAACTGGGGACAATATCCCACTAGATCAGTTTCTGACTGCAGGAAGTTGGCAGGTTATGCTACATGTCCTCTCAAACCTCCCTTAAGCATCCAGTATTGGATATCATCCGAGACAGCACACTGAGCTAGTGAGACCTTTGGCCTGACGCGGTGTGACTGCTTTTGTTCTTCAAATAGGGATGTCTCTTTAAAGCTGGGAGGAAGAATAGCAGCTGTCTGACAGAGAGCGTTGCTTGCGTTAGATATCTTTTAGAAATAAGTTTCTTGTAGAATTACCAGCAAAGATCCAGGAGTCTTTCCTTCCAGTTCCCTGCTTTAGGCACTATCCCAGGCAAATGGCTAAGTGGCTAAAAGAAGAGAGGAATGAGAAAACAGAGCTGGTAAAGAGAGACCGATATGTGACTTTAACTTTAGCAAAAGCTATCTCTATTAACTGAGAGCCAGGGCAATAGGCCCATGATCAAAGGGCTTTATTATTATAATTGCTTTGCAAGGGTGAAAGCTTGTGGATAAGAATCTAAATCAGCCATCACTCATAATAATAATCATGAAAAAAAAATAAATAAATAAAGGTAGGATCCAGCCAAAAAAGGACTCACATTATCAGCCAATAAACCAATAATCCATTAGTGACCAAGGTTGCTGAATAATATAGTACTTTCACAGTGCCCATAATTTATACTGCAGACTAGAGAATAGACACGATTATTAGAGTGAGGGCTACTGGATGACACATGATGCATGACCGCGCGGCATTGATCTTCACACAACAGGAAGGTGTCTAGACTGGGAGATGTATGGCTGTGCGATTCAGAGCAGGGCATATTTCATGCGGGGCCTAATGGAGTAGTGGAGCCYGTGATGGATGACTTGCCTAGTTTCAGTAGCAGCGCAGTTATAGCAGTGCTAATGCGTGACCTCTCCCGCTCCCTGCGTCCTTCATTCAGTCAGGGTGACCTCATTTAAAGGGATGGAAAACGAGAGGCGCAGAGTACGAGGGGGAGGGAAGAAGGGGGAGAGAGGGGAGGAGAATAAGAAAGAATAAGAAAAATAAAAGATAAGGAGAGGGCGTGATGTAAATGAACAATCATCTCTTATGAACTTCCACCCTGCTTCAGGTTCACTCCCGCATTGCAGCAGCTGGAATGGTGCTTATGGGGCTGATCTGGTTCACACCAATCTGGATTCTTTTGCTACTTGCACTGAGTTACTCCATTTTTATGCAAGTGCCACCGAGAGCATAATGAGGCCCCTGTGGTGCAAATCTCAGCCTTGTTCCCCAAGCTCTCAGAGTTTGTTCCACTTCTCTTCTGGGAAATCATATCTCAGCATTATTTTCCCTTCTCACTCCATTTCTGTCTGCCTGCACTCCCTAGTGGGAGGACAGAAGAGCCTTGGAGGTCACTCAGAGGAGATGGGCACTGCTAATAAACTAAGCCATCCTGTGCTCATGTAAATATGAACATGTTTATACTGGGCAATCGAACATGGTGCAGAGACCCCCAGCCTAGCTCTGGTCAAGCCGCTGCATTCAGGCACCCAGCACTGCCATATGAACCAGCCTGAGTGCAGGAAGCAGTGCAGCCCTGCTGCGGGGTGCCTGTGCAACACAGCCAGCAAACSCTGCTCCTTGTGATACGGCTATATTACTCCCGGCTGTGGCACTGACCACACAGGCATATGCACACTTTGTGTGATCTGGTAAATTCTGGGTGCAGTTATTGCTACAAGATGCCCACCCTTCCTCTCTGCTGGAAACTGCTCCTAAAACTGGGATGGCCTGTGAAACAGCTCCTGTCCATCAACAATTTTCAGCCTAGGGCAATAAAATAACCTTAAATAGTGACACCTTCAGGTTTGGGGGCAGGCATGATTCCTTGTTGCATGATTACAGGCAATAAATAGATTCAGGGAGTGGGTGTCTAGCCCCTTTATTAAAAGCCTTCAACTTTTCATTAAAATACTATTCTTTTTCAGTAACTGTGCCTCCATCCCTTCTTCCCTCAGTATGACACTCAGTCACCAGCCTCTTTCAGGAAGAGTCAGGGGAAACAGAGCAAACAAGGTAGAACACATGAAAAAAAGCATAAAAAAATGCATGTAAAAAACACAAGTGGGCTCAAAATGAATAAATGACAGTAGTCCTAAAACCTGAAACAAATTAAAACAGAACTTCACCGCAAATTAAAGAAATGGATCAGATTTGTTTTTAAGTGCAGCATTTGAACTTAAGCACATAGCATAGCACACGATGCTGTCAGAGAAGGCTGCAGATACGTCACAGCCAGCTGGCAAAGYTCACAAGACCGTTTGAAGCCAGAACACCTGCTGACCTGTACAGAAAAGGGCTGGCTTTTGCCCCGGTGACTCCAGGCTGGAGGAGGAGGAGGGAAGAGGAGTTAAGGAAAATGTGACTCTGGGCAGAGCTGAAACAACATTTTGCTTTCACTTGGGAGAATCAGGAAGGACTGCTAATATGCTAGTCTGAGGCCCCTGTCTGTTTAGAGATGTTATTGCAGCCACATCAGTGTGCCTAACCTGGAGGAATTTTACTCTGAACCCCAGTATGCCTTACTAGCTTGGCAGAGGACGTAATAACAGTGGCAGGAYCCAGATATTCAGGTGCTCTGCACTGTTTGCTGACACCTGCCTTTCAAAAGAACCCTGTATAGATCATCAGAAAAATGCCATTTTAAATTCCAGGAATTTCTTTAAAGAAAATATAAAACCAGGTATTTTCATGGCATTTTGTTGTGTTTCCCACCTAACAATACCGTTTTTTTTTTTTTTTTTTGATGGAAACTACTATATTCATTTGTTGGTGAGAAAGATACCCAGACTGATAAAACACCATTCCTAAGAGCTCTAAACTGATCTGTTTGAGGAAATCAATGGCAGAACTCAGAAGGGAGCCCAGCAACACTGCTATAACACATGCAAAGCAACCTTGGCCTGCAGCTAAACCTGACTACAGCTAAGAGCATGTCAGCCATCTCCCTTCCTTCAGCTGTTAGCTAGATGCTCAGAGTTTCTTCTGTGATTGAATTCTGTGCTTTGGCAATGAATCCTGTAGGGTTCCTAAAGGTTAAATAAAATGATCTGCTAAAGTCGAAAACTGAACTGATAAAAAGGAACAGTTTGCATTCTCCCTACTATTTGGATTCTACTTTCCTTATCTCTTTTAGTTTTTTTATTATCTTGGAGTAGGGCCCAGAGGTGTTGTCAGCCAGTGTGTATGTATGGGGAAGAAGAAGCAGTCTCCACCCCAAGGAACTTGCAAGCTTAATAGTGAAGACAGATGGATAAAAGGCAAGATTATTATCCCTTTTCACAAGTGGGAAACTGAAGCACACAGAGCATAAATCACTGCTTGTAGTCACAAGGGAGAGGCCAAAGAAGAATCAGGAGCTAAGCCTCAGGCTCTCGGGGTTGTGCTTTAAGCACAAGAGCATCCTTCCTTTCCTAATAGCCAGCTCTTAAACAGGGACACACAGGATGTTACTTTATGGGCAGATGGGAAATGGCTGTTTGCGAKGTAGTCGGGCTGTCTTTGAAGTGACCTCTTCCTGTGTCTGTTCTCAGTCATGACCCGCATGAATCACATAATAGCAYGCTCCCATTTTAGGATTACAGCAGCTCCTTTAATATTATTTCACTGCTATGCTTGGTGCCCACTGCAACAACTCTGAGTCTCCTTTCCCGAAAGCATGCGTGAATCCATGTCCGCCCCGCTGCGCTTCTCTCCCTGCACGTAATGGCTCTAACTCCCTGAGCTGTCTGGAAAGAAGAATCGAGAGTGGACATTTACTCTGTATTTCCTTTACCATCTGGGCTTATTAAAAGCTGCACAGCAAATTAAAAATAGGTGGGAACAAAGATGGGGGAATGACATAAAGGGCTGCAGAAAATTCTCTGTGTACTTTTAAAAGCTGGAATTGCCATATGGACTGGCAGAGAGACATGTTTTACATTTCCACTGGTACATGACTGACATCATTTAGCATTAACTTCTATTTGAATAAAATGGTAGTAGACATTTAGGTAATATTACAGGGCAATAAATGTTTTAAAGAGCCTTGGGGGGATGCTCTTGAAACACAGTCCAGACCAGAACTCTAAAAATATGTCTTAATCTATATTAACCTCTTTTAGGACTTTTGGCTCTTAAACAAATAATGGAGGATAGAAGGGTATTTTTTTTTCTTCTCTCCTCCTCCTTTGCTCTCTGAATTAAGAGTCTCTGGCTATATTTTTTTCCCTTTTTCCTCTTTAGCTGTGCTGGGAAGAACATGAGGGAATGTAGTTAAAATTCAAAAAGGTTCCCCTTTATCATTACCATGAATCAACACAATAAATGAGCCCCTTCAGAGCACGGTAATAAGAATTTGATAAATCATCAGCCAAAAATTAACTAGATGTCAAAACAATCTTTGGGAAGTGTGATGGATTAGGGGCGATAGTGGCAATTAATCTCCCAGCATGAGTTCACAGGAGAGACTGAACGCTGGGAGATGGATAGGGGGGAGACCAAGGCCTCACAAGGTCAGGACACTGCAGAAAGAAACGAGAGAGAGGGAGAGAGAGACGGAGAGAAGAAAAAATTCCACTGAGTCGGCAATACCCAGGCATCCAGCAGCCGAGGTAGAGGTCAGTCACATGCCTTTGAAAACCTTTCTGTCTCCAGCTGCTCTCTGTGAYGAGGCAAGCACTTTTCTGCTCCTGCTAATAAATGCCACAAGCCAGCTCATGGGGTACAACACATGGCTGGAGAGAGCAGGAGACCAAGGCAGGCTGCATTTGCAGGGCTGTATCCCTTTGTAAACAAGAACAGGGCCGGCTGGAGGTGGCAGGATGCCGGAGGGGGAGCAGAGGGAGACAAATCCTTCTCTAATGCATGAATTCATCCATACAAGGCCTGGCAGTGGGTGCGCGTGGCTTGACTAATTCTGACTGAAGACAGGAGGGAAGAGTGCGGGAGGAAAGTGTCGCTGCAGTCATAAATCCATATCCAACTGGCAAAACCACTTCCTCGGTCTTTTGCTTCACAAGAGGTTTTGCAGCTTTGTCGGAAGTGGCCTTGGCAGCTGAGGGATGGGGCAGCACTCCCTGCCCCTGGCACTGGCCCAGCTGCATCTCCTGCTATTGGGCTGGGACCTGTTGTCCATGAGACCCCTCCAAACACAGCTGGGAGAGCCTGGAGGGCCATGGGCAGGGAAAGCTTTGCAGAGTAGCACAGCAGGGCTGGAGGTAATAAATAGCAGAGGCCTGTACCTCCTGGTGTGCAAGCGTTGTGAAGAGACCGTTCCCSGGGCTGGTGGAGGTCAAAGGGGAGCAATTCCCCATTCACACTCCTGCCATGCAGCAGATGAGCCAGGGCATCGCAGGTATAAGCGTCCACAGCCCCGTTCCCTTCCACTGAGTCGTGATTGTTCCCACCAGAGCGTTTAGTTACAAGACAACTGAATTATAGAGCTTTATGCTTGAATGAGAATGCTTTCGTACAGTTGCAAAGATTTCAAATAAGGGTTGTTGTCCATGAAAACCAACAAAGTTCAGGCTAGCCTTCCAGAGCCCCTGGAAAGGACCTTGCAATGATATTATGCAGAAAACATTGTCACGAACAGTGATTTTTGTGGCCTCAGCAGTGACCTCACAAACAGCAAGAGGCTGCCAGCCTTTTTATACTGCCTGCACAGCAGTTTGGGCTGCAGATGAAGGAAGAAGAACAGGATGCAAGGTGTTCAAGCTCTGTTCCTCCAGCACAGCCTTTGACTCACAGGATGAGCTGAGACAAATCAGATCATCACAACATGCCTCGGTTTCCCTATGCTTGCAGTGGAAGCAGTTATACTAACGTGGCAGCTGGAGACTGCATGAAGTTTAACCAATGAGGGCTCTAATGCACTGTGCGACACTCAAAGGAAAAGGAGAGAGGATTACTACATATTTGTTAACAAGCCTTGTAGAGTTGCACTGGGGATGCTTCCCACAGCTTCCAGGATTCATTTCTTAAAATCCTGTATATCCTTCCTCTGCAAAAGTTATCTTTACACATGCTGGTTACTTTTACATTTCAGATCCTAACAGCAGCACAGGCTCTCAGATCAGCGAAGCATTGTACAAACTGGAAAATATCTACCGTAAGTCAGCCACTCCTTCAGTATTTTGCTGCCCTAGGCAATTGCTTGCTCTGCTGGTGTTGCATAGCTACCCCAGAGCTGCAGCTACTCCCTGTTCTTCTTCCACATTCTGTCCAACTCTTGATAATTGTGTGTAGAACAGTGTCTCTCTGCTCTGAATGTGAATTTGTGCCAGCAGGACTCTGACTAGTCAGCCAGGCCAGATCCGGAGATTATGTATATGAGGGTTGACGGCACACACTGCTAGTCTTGCCCAATTTATGCTGTTCTTCACACAGACTCTCTGCCACCCGGAATCCTTTGTGCAAACCAAACAAATGCAAAAAAAAGGCGATGAAAGAAAATACAAACCCAGGCAATTGCCTGGCAGTGCTTCTGCCCACTCCTCCTTGCACATCTAAGTAGGCCCCAGCGGATGGAGCTCCCAATAACATTTCTTCCCCGCACACACAGAGCTTGCCACATACTCAGAGATTCAGGAATGCACCAGCCAGCCAAGGCTACAGCAAGGGGCAAGGGTAAGGCCTGCAGCTGTTTTTTTAGGAGCAGACAGTGACCACAAGAAAATAAATAATTGGTCGAGATCTTGTGCAGCCACACTGCTGTGGTTCTCTGTTCCATCACTCTGTCTTGCAATCCTTTCCTGAACTGTTTAGCATCTCTCCTCACATTTTCACTGCTGGAACACTGTTGGCTTTGATACACACTGTGCTCTTTCCCTCAAGCGACAAGGAACAAATGTTTATGCAGCACAGAAACTGCCTGCAGGGTGAGGAAGGAGAGCCTCAGATCTGCTGAAAATGTCCATGGCTGGCTGCTTACTTTCACCACTGTCTATCTTCTCCTTCCAACTAGGATAAGAGCACAGGGAAGCAGCCAGCCAGGGCCAGTGTCTTGGTTCACCAGAGGTTCCTGGCTCACATCCTCTGGCATCACCCTGGCTCCCACTCACACCAGTTGAGAGGAGAGACAGACAGGGTGCTGCTGCTGGCAACCCAGGGCACCTGAGGATTATGGGGAACATATGATCTACGCAGCATGCCCAGCAGCAGGGAGAAGCTCTAAATTGTCCTGATGACTATTAATAGTGGCAAATGCTAGTGGTATTTTGAACCTGACTTACAAAAATGGGGCTTGGAAGTAAAAGTGGTTGCGAAGTGAAACCAGAATTGGGGGTACTCATGAAGTGTCTTCTGTCAAGCACTGTGTGCTATGCTCTAGCAAACTGTTAGCTCTAATCTGTCTCATCTCACCAGAGGTGGTGTTTATGGACTAAGAAGATAAAGGCTCAAGATGCAGCTGCAGTAATATCGCTGTCATACTTCACCAGTTCGCATTTGTGTGGAGCACTGAAATTCCTCGTGCTGGGGACTCCACCACAGTGAATACACTAAAAGACAAAGCAAGACGGTCCTTTTCCTGAAGGAATGGGAGTCCACAGCAGGTTACGCACATTGGCAATGGGGATTTCACCTCTTTGGTTGGATGCCGAAGGGCCAAATATTGTTGCCACTACTGCATGGTAGAGTCAATCCACTGAAGTCAAGAGAATTAGTTCAGTTTTGTGTGTCTGAAATTAATGGGTTGCTAGTGTCTAGAAACCAAGGTGGTAGGGACAAGCCAACTTAGATGGAGCAGAGCTTCTCCTGGCTTGCAATGCACAACGTGCTCTGCAGCTGTCGCAGGGATGTGGCAATGAGAAAGTCATTGGTTTCTCCATTATACTGAAGCCAAATATTTGCTGCAATCACCTGAATGTGCATATCCAGTTCAGCAGTGTCTCCCACCACAAACTGATAGTCCTTCATTCACTGAAGCAGGGTTAGCCCAGAAGCATTGCMTAATTTTTTCTTCCCTACCTGATTTAACTACTATGTTAGTTGAAACTTGGTTATATAACAGGACTTACCCATTATTACGCAGTGTTAGAGGCTAAAGATAAGACTCCGTTAGCTCTGATTGCTCTATTCATACTGTTGATACACTTTTCTTAAATAGCTGCATCCTTAAGGAAGGATTTTTTCTTTCTATCGTATTGCACTGCTCATGATTTTCCTTGGGTTGCTAGTACAGTTTTGCATAAGAGACAAATGCCTGGCAAATGTTCGGATACTGCTGGCTGCTTGGCGCGTATCAATGTCAGAAAGATTTCTGGGTGCAAAAAAAAAAAAAGAACAAAAAACCCCCAGCAAAACAGAGAAGAAAAAGAAGAAAAAGCCCAGCTGGAACACTTTCCCAGAATGCCTGTCTCTTCTCAAGACAGACAAGGCTTGGATGGAACAGATGTTTCCACCCAAAAGCAGATGTGGAGATGTTACTTTCCCAGGGAGGAAATGTGGTAGGGTTTATTATTAACCAACAGTCCCCATATGACAGCTTCCCTTGACCAGCAGTTGGAAAATCTGGAAAAAAAATAACCCTCTAATCCAAGCGGTGGCAGGAAATAGCCAGCTCTGATGGAATCAGTTGATTTATTGTTATTTATTACAACCCGGAAATGACCAATAACATCTGGGAGAGCCAAATGTGGAAGAGAAGGAAAGCTTGAGCAAAGGGGCCAAATTTTTGATTCCATGATGGCCTCTGTGCACTGCTGAACTTCAAGAAAGGCAGATGCAAAGTCAATTTTACCAACCTCCTTAAGACTGCAGAAAGAAAGGTCTTTTAGCCCCCTGCTTCAGGCACAGCTTGACCAACAGAGGAAAGGGGTACGACAAGGAGCAAGCCTGTATCGCCCATAAAGCACARTGTGGGGCCTCACCGTGGCAAGTGGCAGCCCTGGAAGCAGTAGAACAGGAGTTGTTCGAGCACAATGCTGAGCCTCAAAAAAGGATTCCTGTTAAAGACAGCTTTTGCCAGCTGGAGATGGGCATGATTCTAGAGGAGCTGCGCCACCCTGAGGTCCTGAATCATTTTCTCCGTACGGTATTAAAGGGCACTGTGTGTGTACGCTCAAGTTGGGCAGCCCATGTCTGTAGCACTGCAGCTACATGGAAGTAACATGCTGTAAATCAACTGATGGAAAACAGGCAATAGAAAAAGAAGAAAGTTCAGACCAAACCCCAAACCAAATGCAGTGAATGAAAACAGAAATCCATCAGCAAAACAATAGCAAAATATTTTAATGAAAGAAAGAAAAGCAAAATAGATTTTTTAAATGTAAAACATTTGAAAAATGACCAGATCAAGTGGTGGGAGTGTACAGTAGGCAGCTTTATAACCAGATCCAGAATGCTTAATCAAGTAAGGTTACTATTTGGAACTGGAACAAAGTCAGCCAACAGTTAACAGAAGGTTGATCAAAAGCAAATGAATCTGTAATAGGTAACAAACAGATGTATGCTACTTGGCTTATATTTGCATGGAAAGAGGAATTGTGAACAAAGTATTTAAAGCATCAGTAGGCCTCAGGGAGCAAGGTGGCAGTACAGGAGAAGTACTACTGCAGTTATTTAGACCACCATTCCCGCTTCTATAATGAGTTTGGGTCTTTCCTTTCATTTATTGCCCTCCATCCCCATGCTCAAGGACAGCTGCAAACATATTGCTCTGGTCTGACCCGAAAGTACTATAATCTGTTACCTGATATCAGTATGTGGGTGTGAAGTGTGGCCATTTCTCAAGTGTCATCATTATTTGAACAAATATGGCATCCAGATATTCAAAATCTGGCAGGTGCATGCATATCTCGCTGAACTGAGAGGCTAGTTCAGCTCTACTAAATGCTTGAATTTCTGGAGTCATTCCCCTGTACAGAACTTATACATTTCCAGTTTTTAAAACAAACATTGAATCAACCATTACCGCTGCTAGTGTAAAATAAGATATTCTCTGCTTCTCTGTTGACAGCCCCACCTAAAGACACATGGACATTTTCCCACCAGGTACTGGAGAGAACAGGCTCCCTGACACGCACACACTTCTGCTGTGGTTAACCCACAACCTGAGAGCTCATAAAACATCTGTTTACATTTTCAGAGCAGTATTAACATTGTCAGGCCATGGCAAATCTGCTTAATTTTAATGGACGTGTGCATAAGACAAGCCAAAATACACTTAGAATGGGACATGTCAGAAAATAAACAACTATTAACTAATGAAATACATAGGAAGTTAGTTCTTGCTCTTTCTCTCTCTCTCTTTCTCTCCCACATACATCCTCTACAGCCACAACTGACTGATCTCCTTGCAGCTGCCCACTGCAGCTTCACGCTCATAAACTTTTTATTCAGAAAAATAAAGAAGTATCTCTTCTAGATGCACTGAGATAGCACGGTAAGGAACACATAAAAAAGCTAGGCCTCTGTCTACATCATGTTTTCAGCACTGATGTAGCATTGTTCTCTTGGTCAAATGAGATTAATCAAAGTACAACATTCACGTGAAAATCAGCCCGACCAAAACACTTATGGAACAGCTATGACTCAGAGACATCACAGCACCACTTCAGCTGCCTGAGTTGGAGGAATCACGAAAAGGTCTGATTCTCAGTTACACGGTATATGATAGTTAYACTAGGAAAGCTAAAATTGGATGTGACTGGAATTTAAACTCACTTTAAAGCTCTTTTTCCAAGTCAGAATGGGGAAAAAGGGCCTTGAGTAYCAGGGCCAACATCTTCTGTCTCTGATGAGGCTATAGATTCCTCCACAGAAATAGTTTTGAAATTCAATTGCAAAAAATTATGTTTCATTCTTTGCAAATATGTGTGACTGCTGCTAATCTGGCATGGACATGGCCTGTTTTTTGGCATACRTCTCTTTAAGGTGCTTATGCATAGCCCAGTGTCATTGAATCAGGCACCTCTCAGCCGGCAGCATATTTACCCTCAAAACCTCCCATGGGGCACGAAGCACTACTTCAACGTAGGGGAGAAGGCAGGCCCCTTTTGACTGGGAACTCGGCAGGGGCACATGAGAAGTCTATGGCAGTTTGCATTTCCCAAATCCTAGCTTCCCATCTTAACCATTCTGCCACACTTCTTCCTTGCAGAAGCTTTGCTAATCTTTATTTTAGCGYCTTCCAGCGAAACATCATCTCTCAGCTTCCCAGCATGGCAATGTTCTCTAGTACTTCCCTCTGAAACCTTCAATGAAAAAGAATGCCTGATATTAAGGATGACTGCATTTGGGAGGGGTGGRAGGTAAAGTCCTTGTTTAATGGGAAGTAACATTCCCATCCATAGATTCACCCTATTCTCTCCACCGCTGTAGATATATTTGTAAAACTTGAACCTGAATGGGTTACTTCCACCCTTGCTCTTCTCCTTAAATTTATTTTGTAAAGTATACACTGCAAAAACCAAACACATGGAGGTGAGCAGAAGTGCCCCATAATTGAGAACAGTATCTCCAAGGGGCTTTTCCAATGAGGTGCAGTTTTCTCTGGCATGCATTTTCAGAGCTGAAGTCAGTATAATGAAGTCCAGAACTTTTCAGGTTTTCCCTTTAATATATCCATCATGTCTAGATCCATTATTGACGCGATGACTTTCTTGTTTCTGATTTAAGCTGCCAGACTCAGTAAAATTGCCTTGACAGCTTTAACATTTGTGGCAGAACACTGACATGATGTTACTTACAGCTAATTAAAGCTGAGAGCATAATAAACAATCCCGGGATCCTAGCAACCTAATTTCCTCTGGTGTTGAGTTTGCTGGATCTTGACCCGAGTTCTGAGACTGACCTCGCTGCTCTGCATGCACACTGGCTTTGGAAATGAGGGCATCTCTTGTACCGGCTGGCTAGTACCAAGAACACATGGGCCCAGCCTGTTGGTGGAAATGGTGGGTGACGTGAGAGAGACAGGGGATGAGTAACTGGCAAGAAAACAGAAATAGGAAACTATGATATGATGGAAGGGGGATTCCAGGGCCATTTCACTGAGGAAGAACAGGCCAATGAGTTCTAGCTAATTAGTAAGGGGTTGAAAGAGAACAAAGAAAAGTTTAGACCAATTACCAGGAAACCTTTCCTACTGGTGAGCTCTGTTAGACTGCAAAACACTCTCTCAAGTGAAGCAGCTCAAATCATTTACAGCTGGGTGGACAAAGCATTGCAGGACACAGTGCTGGGAAGAGGCAGGCATTGGTCTGAGTGTTTGTGCAGGAACAAGGTGACCCAACAGTTAGATTTTTTTATTACTAGTCCTTAAGATCTTAGAAACTTTCTACCTGCATCTGTTCAGTTTTCCTTTCTTCTACCACTCCATTTGAAACCAAGCTTGTTTAACATAGAATTGCCTATCACAGTGGCAAATTGCATACTTTCATAGAATCATAGACTCATAGGATCAGTAAGGTTGGAAGGGACCTCTGGAGATCATCTAGTCCAACCGCCCTGCTCAGCAGGGTCACCTACAGAATGTCAGACAGGGTTGCATCCAGGCGGGCTTTGAAGATCTCCAGAGAAGGAGACTCCACCACCTCACTGGGCAACCTGCTCCAGTGCTCCGTCACGCTCACAGGGAAGAAATTCCCCCTCACGGTCAGGCAGAACTTCCCGTGGTTCAGTTTCTGCCCATTGCCTCTTGTCCTGTCACACGGGACAACTGGAAAGAGCTTGTCCTGGTCCCCTTGACACCCTCCCTTCAGGTACTTGTACACATTGACAAGATCCCCCCTCAGGCTTCTCCTCCCCAGGCTGAASAGGCCCAGCTCTCACAGCYGTTCCTCACAGGGCAGGTGCTCCAGCCCTCTGATCATCTTTGTAGCCCTACACTGGACTCTCTCCAGTAGCTCCACATCTCTCTTGTACTGGGGAGCCCAGAACTGGACGCAGTACTCGAGATGAGGCCTCACCAGGGCTGAGTAGAGGGGCAGGATCTCCTCTCTCGACCTGCTGGCAACACTCTTCCTAATGCAGCCCAGGAGACCATTGGCCTGTGGATTTTCCAGGTTGGGATTGGAGGATTAAGTTTGTAAAAGCAAAAGAAAATAGCCCCATCCTTAGCTCCATCCTTAAGGGATACTTGGCAGAAAGGAGTTTGCATCAAGCACTGCAGCTGGGTTTCTGGGCAGAGACATGCATGGCAAAAAAAGGAGAGAGAGTAATTACTGACCAAGTGAAATGAAAAGCTGGGGTGGAGGGAGGGGTTAATGTGCCTCAAGGAAGAACATCTTCCTGGGCCTCTTGTAAAGACCAACAACATCACACCCTAAGCGGTACTCCTTTGCTTGTTACTCCATTGCTTGAGAGGAGGGAGCGGAATTAATAAGGAAGGACTGGATGTCCTGCCTCCTCCTGAAGGGCGCTGGGGTGAGGCAGGGAGAGAAGTTTAATTAAGTGAGAAACTTGGCTTGAAGCAGCTGCTCTTTCCCCACTGCGAGGGCCTGAGGAGAAAAGGTGCTGCAGGAGGAATTCCTCTCTGCTCCTGGAGAGTCAAGGGTGGCTCCAAGTCCTCCGTCTCACCCCATCCTTTCCCAGGAGTCAAAGGAGGAAAGCCCACAGCCTGGGCCTAGGTGTCTGAGATGCAGAAGAGGCACAACTGCTCACAGTATTTGTTTCTTTTCCAGTTTCCTTTACCATTTTACTCTTCCTTGTTTGCCTGCGTCTCAAAAACCGGACTTCATTTCACAGTCTGCTGGCTGGACACTGTCCTCCTTAGCAGGCAGGCAAGGGCAGAATGGCAGACAGCAGAGGAAAGGGAGCGTCCTCATTCCCTAAGCCTTAGGCCTAAGCCTCCTAGGCTGCCCCCTTCTCTGTCTACAGAATGGTTAATGCAGTAACTCCACTGACTTCACTGCAGGGGGAAAAAAAACAACTCTTGGATGAAGGACTCCTGAAAAAGCAGCATTTCCTCCCCTTTGTCTTGGCTGTGGCTGTTTTCAACTCCTGATTGTTCAGGCTCTTTTTTCCTCACTTTCAGACTCTTGTTCACTTCCAGCTGGGCTGTGTGTGTGCTTCAGAGATCCAGTGGGAAAGGTGGTGCGCAATGACCCCCAGTCATTAATCAAGCTGCCTAAGCTAGGGTCTTTTCACAGCCAGAGCCTGATTATTGGCTCTTGGGAGMTACGTAATAAAATGACAAGGGGAGTGAGTCTATTTCCTGCCGCCAAACTGCTGACATTAATTCACACTAGGGGGTTTTGGAAGGCAGGCGAGGGGCAGGAGCAGGGAAAGAAAGTCTGTCTGTGGAAGTAAATACTGCAAGATCTGTGTGCTGTTACCTAAGCCAATGCGTGCATGTGTGTGAACACACATGTGTAACGGTGCATATGTGAGCACGTCTGTGCTAACTGTCCTATTTAGTGACATGTAGGAGTTTAGAGAAAATCTGTTTTTACAAAATACTAGGTACAACCTTGAACCAAAAGGGTGTAACCCTCGATCCTCCAGCACTTCAGAGGCGCAAGTCCTGTCTGCAGCTGACTGCTTTAACTGGACTGATACTCATACTAGTACACCTAAAAGGCTCAATTTTTTCAGTGTTAGCCCTTAAAAATTATCAAGAAAATTAGATCAATAATTATATAAGTTTACTCTATAACTTTAGTTCTGATTCCTAGAGCATAGCCCAATCTAAAAAAATCCCAAGCCAAATAACTACCACCACATCCCTTCCGACTTCAGGCTACCACAGCGTGATGCATTTACATCTTGAGGCAGTGTCTGGAACCCTGGCTGAAGAAAGCCCTGGTGCCAAACACCTGCCATGCTTCTGGGGATGATATGAATCCATCATAACAGTGAGGAAGAAAACACATCATCAACCCTGGAGGTATTTATAACTAACATACTGAAGCCTTGTGTCCAGGAAAACTGGGTGATTGCATCCTGACATTCCTACTTCAGAGAAACAAACTGGAAGGTGAGTACAACTGGCAACAATTTTCTAAAACTGGAGAAATTTCTYGTTCTTTTCTTTAGTTAATAGTTCTTTTGTCCTAAATCTAGACATTTTGCTAATCAGTTTATATCATATGGGAGCTATCAGCGGAGACAGTCAAGCCTGAGGATATGTAAAACCTTTCCACTGCCTGAAGAATCCAAGGAGACCTTTGACACTTGCCAAATTCCCTTGCAAGAGAAGGGCAAAGGAAAGTCAGAGCCAAAATCTGCAATGTCATTTCTTCATTAGCCTTCAGATCTAATCTTAAAACTTTCATCTGCCATATCATCTTGCTTTTAATGGTCAACAACAATCAAAGAGCTGTTTTGCTAAGACCACTGCTTTTCACACTGTTGTCTCTATTCCTTGCACAATAGTCACCCATAGTCTAGCCTGACCATCTGGTACCTCCGCTTGTTTATGGATGGCTGCTGAAGAGCCAAGTGCGTGGAAGTTAAGGATCTGTCGCAATCCACCAGGTCAGCTGCTAGTGTTTAGGCAGGCAACATGGCGTGGGAACGGCAGCAAAAATAAAAAGACCTCTGTGAGAGCACTGATATTTTTGTTGAACAGTACCCTGAGACAACATTATTTTTTCAAGTTATTTCTAGTTGCATAGGTAGAATACTCTTTRAGCCTGATCCATCTTTGACATGATCCTTACAGTCAGTTATATCCTTGCAAACAAGTAGAAAACACCCCATGTTTCCCTCACTGTAGCACAGTAGAAAATGGTCCAGACAAGGTAACTCCTGCAGAGGCGTAGATGTCTGCACAAGGCATTGGGGAATCAAGTCTAAATCCTTTTCTGAAACATCTCATTAAAGTTCAGAAGTTTAAGTCTAATGTTGTCCTTGCCACCAAAGCAGAACAAGCTTCTGGTTTAAGCAAAACTTGAATACAGATATTCCTTCATTCTCCAGCCACTCAGGGGAAAAAAAAATAATAAAAAAAAAAAACATGAGAAACCACATAAACGGCTGATAAGAGGTACCTCTTCTCTGCAAGCCAACCCTTCTTTTTCCTTTTCTATTGAAAGAAATGGAACACAGAAATTGGGGGAATTCTGAACAAAGTCAATTGAAAGCAACAGACCTGAACCCCACCACTCTAAATTGGCAGCCCTGAATTTCCTCTGATGAAGTCGCACTGCTCTACAGCAGCAAAGAATCTAGTGCGTCACTGATTATTAAGTATATTGATCCTCAGAGAGGATGTAACTGAGCCCAGTATTTGGTCCCCAGACATGTAAAGCAATACAATTGTTGCACCAGTAACTCCCAGCAGCCAATGCTGCTAGCATCAGGTGTGGGGGTAGCACAGAAAGCAGCCCATAAATCAAGGTGCATGAAGGAAATAGTATCATTAGTTCTCACGTGTGCATCTGAGCAAGAAGTGCCTGATAAAAAAAGACCCATTTGCCATTGCAACTATATCAAATCTTCTACAAAAAGTCACTTTGAGGTCACTGTTTYTGTCCACTATTTCAATACATTAAATGCAATTACTTCATTGTTGATTTACCTGTCATTAGAGGCATGTGTTTGAACATGATTTATTGAGTGAGTTTTGTGCCAGTTGACTTGCAATAGATTGCACAATATTCAAAAAGGCTCATTTGCTTGGCATTACATTAGAAGCAGGGTGATTGCAACACAAAGCAATGTAAATGAGTTCTGAGAGGCTCCATCATTCATGTTGTCATGTACTGAATCCTATTATTATTTATTACCATAATTGTACTGTGTTTCCTGGGGCGATAAATTAGGACTGATGGGTCCCGCTGACAGCCAAGGACTGGACTCGCTCTATATAATTTAATAGGGATACTGTTGGATCTCTGCTTTAAGGAGACTTAGGAAGGAATTTAGTAACTAAGTGAAATCTTTTCTTAAAAAGAGGAAGGAAAAAAAAAGCAATGAGGGTCTTTCCCCCCCTCCTCTCCCTTGGCAGCAATTTAAGTCTTGATAAAAGCTGCAGAGGAAATGGGAGCACTCTGTCTTTCATAATAGGATTGTTAAAAAAATCACTGCCCTGTGTCACAATCTGTTTTATGCTCCCTGCTGACAGGCAGCCTCCTGACGACTGGGAACAGAGGGACAAGGGATGACTTAAAGGGATAGCAATGACAGCTTCTGACCTCCAGCATACCAGTTCGAATCCAACCCGTGGCTGCAAGTAGAAGTTAGGAATAACTGATGCCTGTGGGGAATGGGTGAGGTTATCCCAACTTCTCACACACAAGTGTTCACAAAATGTCATCAAAAATAGCTTTATCAAAAGTCTCACAAGAAGGTTGYGAACTAGCCTGACAGATTTCACTTCTCACCTAGGGCCTCTTTTGAAATATAGGACAGTCTTTCAAAGTCCACTGTTTCTTTTGGATCACACACCTGTAACTGCTTTTGTAAATGGGTCTGCAGGCAATCTGTACTCTATGGACTGGGGAGAGTTTCAGTATTTCAGATCCTGGGGATGTTTTAAGCCTAAGTTTAAGCAAACGCAGCACAAAGGTGGGACCATGCCTCCAAGCATATTTCACAGCCAGTAACTGTTGGAACCAAGCACTCTGCTCCTCCTAAACCTCAGGTGCTTCAGGGTACAAAACACAAGGAGGAGTCATAAAACTTAGCTCTTWATTTTTCTTCAGCCAGCAAAATCTTTATGAGTTGGATAAATACAATGACAGTATCAAAGCCAGGACAGGGTTAGTCTGGCTTTGCTGGTATGTTAATGCAGGCAGTTTGTGGCACTGCTGTGCCTCTGTTTTATTCTTGGCCCAGCTGGAACACACCTTTCCCTGCTATTTAAATGAAAAACAAACACACTTTTTACATAAATTGCTGATGAATGAAAACAGTGACCTTCCCCTCTTCTATTTGAACTTTGAATCAGAAAATAATAGTAGAATGAAAATAGTATTGCCCTCCCACACGCCACAGGATGAATTTCAAAATGTGTAGGACCCGTGGTTATGGTAAGATTTTCACAAGTCCCTAACTCACTGGCATTTAAGTAAGGGACAGCCTTGAACAAATCAGCCTCTAACAGGCACGCAATGGTTTGAGAACTTTGGAAAAATCTAATGCTACAGCTCTGCATGCTATAAAATTCTCTGCTCTCCATTAGTGCAGAGAGCCAGCAAAAAGCCATTAAGTGGCTTAAATCTTACTAAAGCCCTCAAAGTAAAACGCAAATAGCTCCTCAAAAAAAACATAGGCCTAGTATAGGTCCAAATTCTTGTCTGTAAGCACCAAACATCCCATTTGCCCCTTATGTTATTTTCACACCCATGTAATTCTGCTGACATCCCCAGCATAGTTCCTGATATACAGTGGGGTAGGTAAGATCAGAACTGGGACCTTTTCAAAAGGCTTTCACTTCAAGGCAATCCCATACTGCTGGGAAACTGCAGTGTGAGCCTTTGTGGTTGTTTCTTTAATGTGCGGTCCCTGGGAACTTTGGAAATCCACTGGTCTTSCTATAGGTGCCAGATTCTTCTCTTTTTCAGACACCTGAAATGACAGCAGACAGCATCCTCTATTCTGTGTAAACCAGGAACTTTTCTGATAGCATGAGCCTATAGGTTCTTTGGACTTTTGACACTATTTACTTTGTGGCCATGTTGATATGCAGAATTGACACAGAGGGTGGCTTTTTAGCATGCTTTGGGGAGCAACTCTAGCTTCCTCAGGGAAAAAAAAAAACATCTAGTTTCGCTTTATTCTTAAAAGCTGTGAAACATGAGGACAGAGAATTTCTGGCCTTGCGCTAGAGCTTGGTGTGTTTGCGTCTGGGAACTCACTGAGCCTTTCTGTGCCACAGTCATTCTGTAGTTACAACGCTTATTCACCCTATAGGCTTGTGGTTGAGACTCTTAAATAATTAGAAGGTTATTAAGGCCAAGAAGAGGAAAGAAAATGCTATATTAGTATTGCTAATGCTTTTAATGGATGCATCCTTGCTTAAAGCAGAGAGAGGAAGAGCCATATAAACCACTGCAGCAAAGCTCTACCCTTCGAGCTAATGGACAAAGTCCCATCAGTGGCAGCTGCTGAAGATACAGAGATGACAAGTATGGATTAGCCATTAGAAAGAAACAAAAGCTTGCATGTCTTGAACAAAAACCATAAAAATTTAGAAGATCTCTGTAAGGGTGCTATTTGCAAAGCCACATAAAGGATCCTATAAGGGGGATGCAAAGCATGGGGAAAGCACGTCTCAGGTTCTAGTATCCAGACTAAAATTGAGCGACAAGACTGTTGTTCTTTCCATGCTTTTAAACGGTGCCAGTACTCAATCTTTCTACTGCACTTTTTGTAAAGGGACTCAGAGCTGAAGAACCTCAGAACTGTTGGATTAGAACAAGTTAATGGTCCCTACAGTCCTGTACATTGTATTTGTGAGCAACCAAAAGTCCACAAATCCTCATACTGGACAATTTTATGGAATAATCAACACATCAAGGATATTTCTTTCTAACTTTCCCTGAGTTAGTGAGTGGCTTATGCCCTGAAGCATGAGAGCTTATTGACTGGATTCATCTCTTGCTAAAGTCAGTAGATATCTGTCAATTCAGTTCAATTCAAATGAGATTTTATTGACAGGAGAAGCTACACAAAATGTTGCCAAAGTGTAAGAAARTGACAGCACATCCCTGCCTTCCTTGAGCCATCTGTCAGAGGGATAGACACAATGTCCACTGTTTTTACAGAGAGACTTACTCACAACTTCATTGAACAGAAATTGTCCTTGATTTAACTTCATCGACTTCATTGAGCTAAGCTAGGCTAAGCATAAGCAAGTTCCACCGCGTTTCTCTACAGRGACTGTCCAAACTGGCACAAGCGCATTAGAAGGCCAGGGTAGTAAAAGCATCATTATGTTATAAATAGGGCAATATAGACAACTATCTCCCAAGAAGCAATGAGCAGCATCCACAAAGAATAAGACAGTAGAGCACAGTCGCTCAGCTGTAGGTGCAGATTCTGCTCTTGGCACCCCTGCTTTCCCCCTCCCAGTTGATCGCTGCTCCAGCTCACATTCCCTCTACCCCACACAGACATATGAAACTTGTCACTCAGACATCAAAGGCGCTTTTCGCTCACCCTTCTGCAGTGGTGACACATTTTTGGCCAAGCACATCACATTAATAGAACTTGCTGTCAAACAAGAGGGCTTTCAAACAATGGAAGGATTGTATGTGGAGCAGCATGCTGATGGGCTGATCACCAGGTAACCTGATGCAAGAGCTATAAAATATCTCAAAGACACAAGGAAAAGCACAGAGCCCAGTTTTGCAAAGAAGCTTGTGGTTTGTAGGCACTTTTTTTAGGTATATATTTTGGAACAGACCCTGGCATTGGACTTGATTGGGGTTTCCAACCCTAGCATGCACATTTCCTTAAACAGTGCAGTGTTTCCTCATCTTCTCCAGTGCCTCCTTCACATTCCCCATGCTTCATTTCATTACTTGAAACAGATTATGGGCCAAGTTCAGCTAGCCTTATAGAGCCAGGGAAAATGGATTTAAAACACACCATGGTATGCTGTAACCTGCACAGAAACGGTGTGCTGGTCACTAGTACTTTTACCAAAAAATGCTCTACTTCACCTGGTACAACATTCGTGCTGTGTTTCAGCCTCAGAAGGAATAGTGGGGACTGCTTTTTGAGCACTACCACATCACGATAGAGGAAGGGCAAGCGCAGGGCACAAACCTGAACCAGCCGCCTGTGTGGATGTGCCCTGGAGAGGGTTCCCGACAGAGGCGTGCGGTGCAATGGGTGATGATTAATGGGAACTCAGTGTTGGAGCTTAGTAACTTTGACAAATCTTTTATATAAATCACTGCTAACCTAACAAACATCAGGTAGAAAAGAGTGTAAGGAGAAAAGAGGGAAAGAGAAAGGAAATTACACACGTGACTGTAACCCCAGCTTAATCTAACAACTAGCCTGGTGAGTGATGCCAAAGGGTAGTATTTCATTTGGAACCTCTAAAAGGCCAGTAACTCTCCCAGCTGTGGTGGTAAGTGCCTGGGCAGCACGCACTGCCATTGCCTGGACACTGTAAAAAGCTCTACTTCTCCAGAGACGTCAAACCAGTACTAAAATTCACCGACCGATGTGGGGGTTGGATTTTGCTCTGCAGCACAGAAGTGTGGGAAGTGAGCATGGAGCTGCCTCATCCCAGGGAGCGTGCCGGGAAGCTTTAGCGCACGGATCTCAGCAGTCATGTCAGGCTGGAATTTGCTGCACACCTTCAAAGGATAAAACGTAACTCTGCGTGCCTCCTCTGGCACCTAGAGAGCCCTGCACCACCCAGTTAATCTCCTAATAAACAAGATGGGGATAGGTCAGAGCAATTGAAACCACCTTTGGCTTCAGTTGTGCAAGCCACTGAACATCCATTAGATGGTAAGGATTTTTGGCCCTTAGCGACCTGGCCTGGATTCAAGTCAGTGACCTAGCAATCGAAGGCCACACATCCCGTCGGCCACCTAGACCGTGCCTGAGAGGGATGTTTTGTGCAGCTTTGGTGAGCTCTCATAATCCATACATCCTTCCACACATCTCCAAGAATATTACTGTGATACAAAGTATGACTGACTAGAGAGATGAAGATATTAAGCATGTGTCTTTGTCAGTTATGGCCATTATCATTAGCAGACTAGCTACTATTCCCTATATATTCCTTTTAGAAGCATTTACAGCTGAAACATTTTTAATGGCTCGATGAATATGAATGCAACATTTATAACCATTTACATATATGAGACTTTGGGGCACATCCATCTTTCATTGCAGGCACATAACCTCCCATTACCACACTGTCACACTGAAGAGTGAGTGGGGAGAAGAGAACCCCACTTTGCAGAGAAAGATGAGGACATTATTTCYGCCCGTTTTGTAAAACACATGTTCAGAAGCCTCCCTTATTGTCATCACAGACTTCTCCCCCCAGTCACGCACTTATTTAGACTCTTTATACTTTCATTAACAATGGAAAAATGCAGGCCGTTACATCTGTTAGCAGACATAATTTTAGACAAATACAACTTCTTATCAAATAAGCCTGCAATAAATGTTTCATGAMCAGAACCCTTCAATAGAACTCCCAACACTAATTTAATGAGAAGTATCAAATGAATTTTTTTTTTATTCTGATATCTCCCCTGAGACAAATGATACTTTGCAGGCCTATTTTTAACAAATGAATTATTGACTTAAACTGGCACAATTAATCACAATATAATGGGATCAGGGGATGTTAGAGGCTCATTCAGCACGGCAGATGATGAGTACTGACTCTTCCAAGAAATGAGGCTCTTTAATCACTCCCAGATTAACAGCTACATGCTTTCAAATTTCAATCACAGGGAACTGGTAGTGTGGAATGAAAAGGGCCCACTCCAGGAGAAAGGAAGAAAGCAGGAAGATTCCTCACCCATGAGAGCCCCATTATTTGTGATCTCAGAAACAGGCACACAATTTCCCTGGGAAAGCACAGGATCTAAATTATTCTGCCTTTCTAGAAGAAGTTCTCTCTTTCAGGCTTTACTCAGGTAAGTAATTTATTTTCAGGAGGGCAGAGCATGCTTTGTAACCCATCAGGCTATTCAACATCTGCCCTTATGGAAAAATCTGCAGGACTTGATAGAAAATCCTCTTAATTAATCCTCTCCCTAACAGGATAAGGAGGATGGATATAGAAATTTGTTTCCACTGCCAACTCCAGAACTGGATTTTTTAGTGTCCCCTCCTGCATCCATGAGCATCCAAACTCTGCAGGCAGAGGGGCTACAAGCAGATTTAGCAATCTCTCCATGCACTATCTATAAAAGGGCCAGACCTTTGGTTTATAAACTATTCTATGAGGAACTCATGATCTGAACTGGCAAAGCACTTAGGAGACCACATTCAGCATAGATTATATCATACATGGTCACACTGAGGACTATTTTACTCTGCAGATCAGCTTTCTGAATATTTCTCTTTCTCTGTCCTCAAAGCCTACAGTTTCGTTTTCCYCCTAAATCAGAGTGCAGTGCTTTCTGCACTCCTCCTGAGGGCTGCATCAATCCTCCATCTTTGCAGAAGCAGCATAAAGAACCATGCTGCTTTTCCCTAAACTTTAGCCCTCAGAAAATAGCACAGAGAACAGACTTCCTAGAATACCTCCACAGCTACGCATTTGCTCCTAGTGCTAGTACCACCTAAACCCCAATGGTAGCCCCAAATAATATCTTGCACTGTGGGCACAGAGCTTTTCTTGTAATGGTCACAGCATCACCCAATTCAGATGCACAAGAGCAAGCTTGAGTACTAATCTCCCACAAGGYTTACTAACTTGCTGTAGGAAAGAGACATACCTGGTGATCCTTACTAAGCATTTGCAGAGTGGGCTTACGTGTTCTGTGCGCCAATGCCCTGCAGATAAGAGTTGTAAAAGCTACATTTTAGGCTCTTGGTGCAAAACGCATTGCTGATTTATTAACTTGGCTAGATTCTGAACTCTTGTGACTGCACAGATACAGATCAAAGCAAGAGCATTCCCAGCACCAGGGATTAACATAATTGTCTTGCAATGATTGGAACTGGAAATTCTTTCAGCTCCCCAGACAACGTCTGACCCACCTAAAGAGTAATTCAGAAGCCCTTTGTGACAAACAATARCTAAATAAGAAGTATAACGATTAAGTTTTAAAGCCAGAAATGGCAAAGGAAATAAAACAAAACTAACATCAAGGCAAACTGAATGCACGTTGAAATTACAGGGAAAGTCAAATACAATGTCCGTTTTACTTACTTCACTAGTCTTGAGTTTAGGGTTCTGTCTTTTCTCAGCTACAGTTAGTGACATCTCAGACACCTCAAGCAGAGCAGCTTTTCCTTTCTGCCTGTGCTGCCTGAGGTGCTTGCAATACCCTGGAATGTCGCAGGGAAAAACTCTCAAWTTGGCAAGAGACTTGGCAGGTAAACAGTGAGTAAACAGATCTCCAGCAGCTGAGTTTCAAAATGAAAATGCATGACTCTTATTTGCCCTTATAAACACTTCTAAAGATTAGTTCTTCTCTAAAATTGACAGAGAAATGAAAGAAATTCCAGGATGGATCATATACATCATATAGYTAGCACAATATCCTGCCTTTGCAGGGGTCTGTGTCAAATGCTTCAGCAAAGACTCCAAGAAACTCAATAGCAGGATATTCAAGAAACAAAAAAATCCTGCACAAGTATAGGATTGCACTACCCACATGACTGTTTTTTCTTGACCCCTTAAAGTTAAAAACAAATGTAAACTCTAAAACATTCTTTCAATTTGTTTAATTACTGTTCAGTGTTATACCTCTAGATTTTACTAATATTTAGATAAACATACCATCTCCATTTGATTCTTTTTGGTGAAAAAAAGCAAGCCTTACAGCATCTCTCACTAGATAAAGGACAAGGAAGAAGATCAGTTGGCCAACTCCAAAATTGTTGTTCAGAGCCAAATTTCATTGACACTGTACAGCCAACTGCTGAAGTTCCTTTGCACAGGAAGGAAAACTGAATATTGTCCCAAGCTTCAAACCAGAAGGTAGATAAAATCAACAGTAATATCTGTGTTAAGGGCTATCATAAAGAAAATCTGAATTTTTCAGGTTGAGATTCTGTGTCAGAGCTGATCAACAAGAACTACTGAAGACTGTTTTTTCCCTTCTGTATGAGCTTTTAACTCCCTCTATATCACAAAAGTTRTTTTCAAAGAGTGTTCCGACACTGCATGGTTCCCTCCTAAGAAATTCTCTCAATAATCTTTGTCTACATGATACACAATATTAAGACTTTCAAACAAACCAAGATAGAGCCCAGTAGTACTAACAACATAATCCATTTAAAATTTGTCTTTGTCAATACTGTAAAAAACAAACAAACAAACCCCAAGAAAATCCACCACAACCTTTTTCTCTCCTTCAACCTAGGATTTTCTGTGAAAGGGTATAACAGCTTCCACTGGGATTTTACTACAAGAGAAGCATCTAAATTATTTTCCTGATATGTAATCATCTCCAAATATTTTGACAGGCAAAGGTGCCTGTTTTCTGTCCAYATCAGTCCCAATTCCTCACTGCCATGCTTCCTGTGCTGCCATTTATATGCRTGCAGGAAAAGCACAAGATGGGTGTAAGCAAGGAAGGAAATCTAAGTTCAGAGAATATTGCCTTCCCTGTGTGCAGCAAACCATTGATGAGGCGGGCTCCATGGTACATTTTTCTCACCCTTTCTCCCATTACTGTTGAAGTTGACCAGGATAAGGCCTCAAAAATGGGTTTGGTGTATATATGACATGGCCTTAACAGCTGCACATCCTCAAGCAAGTTGCAGCTCCTGTTATCTCTAAATTCACACAAAAAGAGGGGACAGCACTGGAAAAGGAGTGGGGGGGAAAGGAAAGGTAGCAGATGCGCTGGATTGTACCAGACTTTTTCAACACATCTCATTTCTGCATTCTGCCTTGCAGACAATGTGAAACAGCAAAAGAAGCCCATTTGTGCTCAAACATGCCTATGCTTTCTCAGAACCAGCCCTCTTGGAGATGGGGGCCAGTTCCTCAGTCTCTAGTGGGTATTTGGTAGCCAAAAAACATTCTCTTCTTTATTTTAATTTATAGGCCTGTCAGAAAGTTAGAATTGTTTGCAAAGAGGTCTTGTTTTACCTATGATGAGAGGAAATCAAGTGATGTTAGCAGCAATGCTGGGCACATTATCATCTGCTGGTTCCATTTAACAACTTCTCACAACATATGCAGTTTACATTATGGTATCCTGCACATGTAGTCTTTGGCTGAAAATATCCTCCAGAGCTCTGAATTTATGGTCATGCAAATACTCAGAGAAGCAAGAAACAGGCATGCCAAAGAACGGAAAAGGAAAGCCTTCTTCGTTTCTGCTTCTAGGTCATGTTAACTCTAACTTTGCCATACTGCAAAGGAAAAAAGGGTGTTGATGTTCCACCTCCACACACTCCCTGTCTCCCCATCTCTTGGGGCAGTAATTCCTACAATACTATCATCTACTCAGATTCACTTGATTCCATGGGCAGCTGGAGCTTGGGCTCTAAGACAAGACATGCTTTCAGCTAGTCTGTTTTTTTCCCTCTCTCCGTAGGCCTGGCTTCATTCTGCCATTATTTTTACTAGTTCTGCACTACTGAATCGCTTCAGAGGGCGTCTTCTGATTTACATCAGCGTGCAGGAGTGCGGAAGGTATGAAACTAATCATCAGGTTCAAAGTTCCCTAGCACAAAACCTGGAGGTTGTTCTCATTTTGGCTCTTATTTCTCCTGGTTCTCTGTTGTGTAAGTTCAGYCTGTCATAAGAAGAGCATTGAGTAGTATCTATTTGTCCTTTACTTYGGCCTAACTAACTTCACCCTTTAATGATACTCCAGGAAGTCTCTCTGCATGTTACCATGCAACGCCAGGCAGAGGTACTTAGCTTAGGTCTCAAGAGCACTACAGATTCATGGTAAGGCCCCTGAGGTTACTAGCCCTTCCTGCCCGGCAATTTGCTTGGGCACAAGTATGCTGATTCTAGTTCTGGAGTTGTCAGCTCAACATTAGCTTGGGTGTCTTTGCATGGCACTAGCCACTGGCTGTAATTTTTGTCATTGTGGAATCGCAAGCTTAATAAAAGAAAAACAATCAAGAAGACATTTTCAAAGACCTCCATTTCACATTAGGGCAGAACCAATATATATACAACCAATACAGCAATCGGTCTGCTGTCAGCAAAAGCTTTGTGGGAAATGAATTTTCAAGTGCAATTTCAGTAGCACGTTGATCTAAAGCTGTGGAGCAATGGATATGGATCAAACTCGAAGTGGACCTGTACCTTTCTTCATGGTGTGTTTTCAAAGAAAATATCCAGCCTACTATGAGATAAAAATGTGTCTAAGAAATTTACCTTCTTTGGATCATTTTCCTATGCTAAACTGGATTGCTAGTTCATACAGATGACTACAGCTCCACAATTTTATAGGAGAAAGTTCACTTTAAACCTAAAGGTAATATGACCCTCCATTCTGATGAACAGGCACTTGTAAAAGTTAAAGCAGCAAAAAATTACCAGGATTAATAAATTAAGTCTATCAYAAAAACGACAGTATTTGCCCCTACAACCAATACCCAGAAAATATTTTTCCTTGAATGCCAAGCTAACCTATCCATTGCTGATGTTGGCAATGAAGCACTGAGCATGGTTGTGTCCTTTGCTATACTGAAGAACAAGGGCAGTAAACGCAATTATTCCTAGTACCGACTTTTGCCTGGCCAACATCGTAAATTAGACTTTCTTTTTGCTACATGTTAACTGTGGTGCAGCCTCATCACAACTACAGTTCTATTTTTTGTTATATTTAATTATTCCTAATCTACATCAGCCAGAGCTGCATTAATATGTGAAGTATTTAGTACTGGCTCTTTAATGTCATACTTGATACACCTTTTGTAGAGCTCTGGTCATTAACTACATGATAGCTTTTGAGCCCTGGACTTRCTATACAGTTTTCTACGTATTCGTTTGGCTTACAGAGGATATCACAAAAGTCTAATTAGAGGTTCCTCACATATGACATATTCCCTATATATGATACACTCCATTTCTCAATTTGGCTATCAGAGAACAGCAGTGCAACTCTAGGTATGACATGGGGTTTATTTTTAAAGAGAGATTCTCAACTTCGGAGGCCTGCAACCTTTGAGACAACATAAATCAGTGTGCTAAGAAATGAAAGTCAGTTTATGCTTCTTGGGAATATTTATTATTGGGACAGTTCAAGAATTAAAATTTCAAGCCTGCATAAAAAATATGGGTGAAGCTGTTCCTGCATTGATAAGTGACCCATATTTCTACTTTTCCTTTAAATTTTTTAGTAAATCAAATCAGTAATCATTCAAAGCTGAGTATCACTATATGGTCACCTCCTTATAAAAAACATTAATACAACGTTCACTTTTATTTTTTGTTTAGCAAAATGCTTTTATGGGGGTGAAAATTTTCCAAAATCAGCTGTTCATGTTTTCGCCAAGCAATGTATTGAAAAGCACCATAATTTGTGCATGTGGAACAAAATTTTGACAGCAGCAACAACTTTTGCTAAAACTTCTTTTGGAGTGGGGGGTGGGGGGAAGCAATCCTTTCTTTGGTTCCACAATTATTTTTGCAATTTTCTTGCTTCTGTGCCTGTACACTGCTGAACATTATGTGTCCCTGATGCCATCTGAGGCATCTGAACACTATAAAAACATAAGCAAGCATTCTAAAAGGTGACTGCTGAGTTGCCCAGCCAATCATCTTAAAATGGCTATTTAGGACAAATTCCCCTGAAACTGATGAATACAACACTTTTCCTTTTAAAGGTCTTGTCTGCAGGATGTATTGAGAAAAGTTTAGATAAATGAGGCTGAAGTATGAAGTCAACATGCACACATCAGAGCTCTGCAGTTARAAGAAACCGCAGCAAGTTAAGAATAGGTTATTCTGATGCAGAACAACCACATGGGAGCTTAATAGTCTTGAACCTCTGTTTGTTAACTTAATACAATTAGTTACTCCTTATGGCTCCCCACACAGACAAGCCCTAAGCATATTTAGGGGCTTACGGGTTGCACGAGCTGTTGCTATACAGAGTCATCTACATATTACTTCAGTTCACTGGGAGTTACTCAAGCTTTAATGAAACACCCAAGATGTCCAGGTTATTATGTCCTATATTCACATGTCTCAGGCCTCCTGTTGGACAGGTAGGATCYAACAGATTGGTTTCTGCCACCATGGCAGGACCTGGGTCTATTCTCCTTTGTTTCAGAGGAACTCAACTGGCACAGTCACCACCAGTGGGTGGTGGTGCAAGAGACAGAGTGAGCTAAACCAGCTGGTTTTCTAGGCTTTCTATAAAGTGTACCTGTTCCACAAAGCTCTTTTCTGATAGTAGAAAGTAGAGTCAGGAAAGTTTTGCTCCAAAAGTGCCATTACTTGTGGTGTGCATTATTCATTTTTTGATTATTTAAAAACATAACAGAATAACTAAAGTCCCCTTCTTCCACTCTTTCTCCTCCAAAGGAGCCAGTGTAAGCAAAGGGACTGTGCTTACGAGCACAAGTTGGCCTTTACAAACATGTGACTATTCTCTAAAAACCTAGGGAGGAATCTCACCTTCTCTGACTGACAAGTGCCATAGCAATCAATAGGAGCAACAAAAACAACCTGAAATTGTTGTTCAAGTTGTTGCTACATGATTTTGACAAACAAAGGAGAGTCTCCACTATCAGTGATGAGTGACGTTGCATTGTCTCACATTAATCAATACCACATACCCTGTTCTTCCCAGGAACCAGCTTTCCCTCCAGGATAAGCTGCACATGACTAGAGGGGGAGGTAGCAGAGAAGAGATCAGTGGAAGAATCAGGCATGTGGGACTTAAATTCACCTGCTTKCAGGTGTTAATTGAATCCCTCCAAAAGGACAAGATTCATTCCTTTGCTGGCTTTGGGATGAATTAGCATGAATTCATAATCCATAAATCCTGGTGGCAGCAGAACAGCATCCCTCCTGTTGTTATTTATTTTGAGATTTTCACTGGGGCAATAGCTTTACATTTGACATTTATATAGGTCACAGTGAGCTAATAGCCATCTGCCATCTGGGGACTTTTATAATGAACATTGCAAAAGACTATGAAACAATCTCTGGCATTTCTGATTTGAACATAAGCTGAAATAGGGTTGATCTTTACAATATGCTCTGCTATCTCTCTTCAGGTTTGCATTAGTCATTTGCTTGGCCTTGCTAAACACGCACACACACTTGCACATATGGGAAGTGGTGGGCTTCAGTATTTAGTACTATCAGTTAATCACCGCTCACATGAAAGAAACAATACCTTACACTGCAATATGAGCCCCTATTTACCTGATAGTTCTCAATACATTTCACAAAAAAAAAAAAAAAAAGAAAGAAAGAAAGAAATCCTCAGCTTCTCTTCCCCACATTCAAAGTACAGGAGGCTCAGCTATAGCACTGGCTTAAATGAAATCTGTAGAAGTGAAATCCTTCCTGCAAGATCATATAGTTTCCCCACAATGGAATCTGGAATGTAACCTCATAACCCTGTTTATCCAAAACACATACCAGGCTGACAGATGAAACACAAAAACTCACAGAGGTAGATAACTTACATAAAAACCTGCCCCAGATACAAGAGCTGGAATGTAGTAGTTGATACCACTCCATCTCATCCTTCTGCTAGGACACTCACCTCAGACTCCTTTACCAGGCAGCTGGGCAGTTCAGCTAGATGCATCCATGATTGAAATCAGCTGGCGAATGATTTTTGCAGAAGGAAGAGTGGGGTAGGGTGGGTCATGCCCTCACCTCAACAAGCACCAGAGACCTGGAGTCAGAAGTCCCAATGATGGATTTTTCGTGGTATGAAATACCTGTAGTGCCAGCTCTTAATCATTTGTGCCCACATTAGAAGTGCTGTTGATGCAGCAGCCCCCAAGGTGGTCCACTACAGGTAACAGGGAGCTGACTGTACTCCTGTTCCCTGCTGATGTGAGTGTCTATGAGCATCCCCTGCAGCTCCATGCCAGCGGCAGGAGAGTCACCACTGCCTTCCTCCTATTTACTGCAACAATGCCTATATGAAAACATGTATTTCCTAGTGCCTGGGTGCACTGTGCTATTATCACCAGCTTTTGCAGATGGAGAATTGACAGTGGAGCAGATTAAGTGACTTGCTGAGTTGTGTAAGCCACCTGAAAGAGTTGGGAGTGAACTCAGGTGTCCTGAATTCCACRTCAGCACTTTAATAACAAGGCCACCCTTTCTCCCAGTACCTACATGCTGTTTATTTTATGATACAAATGTGTGAAAGGACTGAATGTGCTCAAAGGGTTGAGAATATCCCATCTCGATTAGTCACTCTCCAAAAAGCCTCCTAGGGGGCCAGGCCTCCTTAATGCTGCATGTTCCTTGTGAGTTCCCCAAGCCTCAGCAGGCCTCAGGGTAATAAATTACATTTGTCTCTGCCTTAGCAGCAGCAGCAGCCTGGCTGAATCCTCCTTTCCATGACTCAACTCATGATGAAATGCCTATTTCCTGGTGCTGAGATCTGTGAAAATTGGTCTTTTCAGCCTCCCTCCTGAGGGACATGCCTCAGCAAAGCGGCTGGGGGCATCTTTGATCAGATGTGCTTTTCTCCCTTCCCCTTGCCCCCTGATACTGATGCCTGGTCCTGGCGTGTCACTTATTTGCATTATGTCTTTTAAAGACAACACATAGAGCGTGTTTGAAATCCAATATCCTCTCATGGGGCGGTGTGGATGGGAAGTCAGGGAGAAGACTGAACGCTGACCAGGTTTTGACCTGGTCCTAGAAGGACTCAGGTTACGCAAAATGCTGTGCTGGCTCGATAACCGTAAATCTTTCGGGCTGCAACTTTGTGCAAAGTTCAGCAGGTGACAGCTTAAATAATTCAATGTTCAGCTGCTGTCTGCTAATGCTGACATGCTGGAGGGCACAGACAGGCTAGAGGGTGGTCTGTGGCCTTGGCCACTCCCACCACTGCCCTGGCAGCTTGCTTGTTCTTGGCTGTGCACTCTAGCTCTCCATCCAGTTATGGAGGGTAGCCTTGGTGTGGTACTGCAGCCTTCTGTGGGCTGAGAGACTTCAGCTCYGTTCATAGGCTACAGCATGACCTCCTGAAGTTTTGCAGCCCCTCCTGGCTCCAGCATCATTGGAGCTATGACGTGCCTTTCACTGGCCTCAATCTAATGGAGTGTATTTACATTTATATTGCAGTAAACCAGCATATCTTTGCCTGTGTCACTGCCCACCTTTCAAAAACATCACTGTAAACTTTGCTCTAAGTGAGAGCACATTTTCATTCCTTCGATGGAAGGCATAAAAACATAAATGTTATACTAACTTAATTTCTACCTCTGTCATCACATGCGTGTTCCCTTCCCCGTAACACAGGACGCCCAACAATACACAGTAAAATTTGCTTTGCTAAACAACATTCATTCTTCTCAGCACCACCAGTAATGTATAACACAGCTCAGCCTGAAGACTGCTTCTAGTATTGTTATTAATGTCCATGTCATAACTGCTTCTGTAGGATCGYCACTCCACACAGAGATCATAGCATGCAGAAGGTGCTGGGGGCTCAGCCCAGGCCTGTTTTCCTCCAGCAAGATGTCAGACTCAGCTCTCTCTTTGAATTACAAAGTGTAAAGGAGAGAGAAGGAAGTTTCACGTTGTTTCACTTAAGGAGGAGYAAAAATCACACAAATGGTAGGAGAGAGCAATGAAAGTGAAGGGGACATTCCCATTGCTAGGATACACTTTTGTACTAGCCACGCTGGGTAAATTTACTTTTGCTTTGCTGCTCACTGCTTCTCTGCATTTCCATCTTGTTTCATATTTAACCTGCAGAATCAAAGAAGCTCCTCTGCCGCCTCTCTGCTTCTCATCCTGTTCGGCTCCTCCTGGCAGCATCTGAGGACCTGCCTTGTCCCAAGCTCTGTGCTTTGCACTCCTTTTGAGCATTGTTTCTCCTGCAATCTGATGTCAATCACAACTGTTTTAATGCACCGCCTTTCTACAGCCACACTTGTGCTTACTTAATAATATGCTGCTTTGATCAGTGTAATACAAGCGAAACTAACAAAAACAAGCTCCTTCCCTCCCCTTCCCTCTCCTAAAGCAAGCCTCCCCAGGCCTCAGGCTTGTAAAACCAAAGCACTTGCAATCTTTAATTTTATTTCCTTTATTTTCAGGCTGTTAGGTGCTGGTTCTGATTAGGGACAGTCTGAGCAGGAATAAAGCAATTTTAAATAAAAACATGCTGAGCTTTAGGGGGAAAAACAACAGTCTTATCAATTTAGAAGAAATATCTTTTCACTGCAAGCTCACCAGTGTTGCAGACAAGGCTGGGTTGACCCCGGCAACTTGGGAAGCAGCTTTTCTTGTTAGTCACATCATTCTGATGGTTTGGAGATCAGAAGGACATCATCTGTGGATAGAGCAAACAGACTTTACTGTTGGATTCCAGAGGGCTAGGACTGCAAGCATTTTGGGGAAATCTAGTTTCAGGAGCATGTTCAGAGACAAGCTTACCTACTTCTGAGCCTCACAAAACCAAAGAAGTGTGATTTCATTTAGAATTCAATTGGTAAATGAGAAGTCATTAGCTTGATTTCAGTAGAGTGGGGCCAAGTACACACTTTACAGCCTGTTAAAGTCAAAGTGGCTGCACCAGGACGGCTCTCTACTCACGTAATTCAGTGATGGTGATACAGTTATGCTAGTTTGTGCTGCTGAACAAACAGACTGGTGTTTGTAGTGGAGCTGCTTTGGACTGCTACTGTTGTAAATAAAATCAGATATGGCCCAGTGGCTGGATTCACAGTGATCTGATTAAAAATATCATCATGCCTTCAGAGTGTGGGCCTGGCAAACCCAGTCCTGCCAGCCCAGGTCCTTGATGCTACTTTTAAACCAAATGTCTGCTACTGAGATGAACAACATCAGGAAATATGCTCTGCACACACATGGCTTTGTGATACTTTGCAGGGTTTTAGGCAGAGTCTGAGGAAAACTCAAGACTTTCATTTAATCCTATTCAATTTGGCCATGAAATCAGTCAAAGCCAGCAGCCTGACTGTACTTCCACGGTCAGAGCAGCAGCTCCTATCTACTCTGTGACTCCAGGTAGCAGAATCTTATCTTTATTTTCATCTGTCCGTCATTCTTGATTTTATCTTTTTGGATGCAGACATGCTCCTCCTGCTCCTGTAGATCACATGACCTCAAGGTCCTTCACCATTCAGCACCAAAATCATGTCAGGGCTGAGCTTCTGCTTCTCAGGAAGAAGTTACTGGGACCTTTCATGGTTCATGGTTCAGATTAAGTTAAAGTGTCACGGAGATAAAAGCCAGCCAGAGATAGTTCTTATGGAAGAGTTCATGAACTGCTGCTGCACTGCAATAAAGTGCGCTGAAGCCAGTGGATAGTGTTTTGAATGCACCAGAATGCCTTAAATGGTGTTGTTTTTTTCATTGTTTTTACTCTGGTTAAAGGCAGGAGTGAAATGATCTCTATTAGGATTAAGACCAGATTCTTGAAGATGGGACTTTATACATATCTTAAGGTGTTTTTTTTAGGACTGAAAAGTCTGTTCACAGTAAAGAGTTTGAGAAGCTGATTTCAGGTAGTAAGTACATTTACCCCAATGGATGACCCTTGGAATGGATTGCTTTTAAGTGACTAKCTCTGTTGTGGTCATAGCTATTATTTTATTATTATAGAAGAAACGGTTTTTGCACAGACCAGGGCCCCACTGCTAAGAGCTGAACATGGAATAAGAAAATGTACTTATCCCACAGGGCTGGCAATACTTTTCTGAAACTTGCTGCTAGATATGGCCTTAAAAAATGATCTCTGACACAGTTTCAAAGTCCTTTTGCACTCTAAATTTTTCTCTATAATGTGATTTCATTAGGCAGATGCTAGACACACAATGTGATACCTTCAGGAAAGTGGTGCCTTTCCAAAATGCTTAGGAGTTTGCTGCATGACCCCTTGATGTCAATACAAAAGCTTTGGCAGACATCATAGGACTTTGAACCACCCTTTTTCTTTTCCTAAGCCATAGTTCTGTTGTAATCAACATTTTCACATCATTCTGTGTTAGGTGTTGGGGGGCCTGGCAGCACCTTCAGGAGTATTGTGGAACTGAAACACACCAACCATCACACGGCCCCGAGTGTTAGTTCTCCTGAACCAGGACCTCATTATACTACATGCTGAACAAGCACTGGCAAACCAAATTGCCCCAGACTGCTGAATAGAAAGTGCAGCAGACCARTGCAGTTGCACATACTCCAAAATGTTAATTTATTTTCCCAATATGTGAGTTAGTTTTATGAATCAGCATTTTATAGCTGAAAAGCTATGGTTTTCTTTCCATTGTAGGGAAAGTCATTTATTCTCTAAAGTGAATGAGGGTTCTTCTTGTTGGCATGTCAAGCCAGGGCCCCAGATATCCAAAGGCAGGTGCTCAGCTTTCAGCAAAGATCTGGCCCCTTTCCAGTGCCTCCAGGTGGCCACCCCAAAAATGAAGGCATCTCAAGACAAATCACTTCAAAATTCTTTTACCAGGACTGGCAAATCCCCTCTAATTCTGCCTTTGCCTTAGTGGTTGTGTACACATGGAGAATTTGCAGATCCAGTCAATACACTCCACTTTGAGAAGGGCTGTGGGCCCCACAGTGCCACGAGTGTTATTGTACCTCTCTTGGCAGTTGCTGCATTACTATGACAGCTGCAAACCCCGATCAGTGAATAACCTAATCGAGCCATTAAAAGAAACAGAAGCCCTCTGCCCTGTTTGATTTCTCTCTATAATGATGTAAAGTGCACTTTAATGGAGTCAAAGTGGTCCCGGGCCATTCTTGTTAAGGCCATTTGATGCAGTGCTATTGAGTCCCACTGCTAGCGTTCATTACCTCCCTTCAGTTCTCTCCTCTGCTGCATTGTAGTTCAGACTTCCCAGCACAGTTTCTCTGCTGCTACAGCCCCTTGCCTGCATTTTGTCTACATAAATTAGACCTTGTGCAGCATATTGGCCTGTCAGGGGACTAGGAAGAAACTGTATATTGTTTCTGGCATTCCCGGGCCCTTCTGCCCCTGACATCTGCTGTGTTTGTGACAGGGAATACATTCCTGACTCATTATCCGGGCAAGCGGAATCCCTCCCTGACAGCACCATTAATCAGAATCAAGCAGTCCGGCAAATAAAAAAAAAATAAAAAAAATAAAAAAAAAGGGAGAAAGAAGGAAAGCAAAGAAAAGAGACAGTTTCTAACTTTCACTATTGTGTCATCCCTATGTCTGGACAAGTAGCAATCTATCTTTCTGAGTGACAGCTCTGATGGATGGCATTATTTATGCTTTTGTGTATTAAAAGACAGTTCTGGCACTGACTTGTCATTCTACCAGAGGTTTGAAAAAAGTAGAAATTTAATTTGAAGGAAAAGGGGCAAAGATCAGAGGATGCAGGGTAGGGAGCATTGCCTGAGAGGGACAGAGACTGCAGTGGGAGGGAGTGACTAGGAGAAAGTAGATGGGTTACATAAATAWGTAATTACCACTACAAGTAGAGAGAATTCTGTTTCTCACTCTGAATCTGTAATAATACCTTCTTAGGTTGGAGAGGTCTGTTTGTTGACACAGGAGAGTTGCTCCTTGGAGGGATGCATCATTTAGGGTGAGATGCTTATGCATATGCTTAATTTTCTGTACATAATCTGTGTTTATGTACACAAATATTATTACATATGCACAGATGTATGTGACTAAATGTGTGTATATAAAGGGGTGTCTATATGAACATGTGTATTCACRCTATTTTTAAATATAGGGTTTTTTGCTCTTGCATACATATCTTCTAAGATACAAAATATCTGAACATCTACACACACATGAAAACATTCAAATGGATACATCCCAAGATAAGTAATTCATATGTACTTCTTCTTTCTTCCTTTTAAATGTCTCTTAATTACATTATTTGTAAGCAAATACAAAACATGGACCGTATTCTTTAAATCTGAAGTACCTTTACTTGTTTAAAGTTTTGGGGGGAAATAGCATTTCACTTCTGGAAAGTGAAGTCTAACTGTTAGGTTAGTTTTATGTCTTTTTTATATTATACATACACACAAGCTAGTTGATGTGCAATGCAAAAATTCTGGTACAAAGATTTAGAGGTCCACACTTCAACTCGTACCATTTCCTGTCTGCAGAAAGTGCTGGTGTTTGCATGGGAAGCGCTATGCTGGGGAACTGGCTTATTCTGACCCATTTATAAAGTCAGAATTGCAGGGAGTGTAAATCCGTATCTTTCTTTAACTGTGCTGATTTATGTGCTGGCAATTGAACCCATAGATATTTTTATAGTATATACCACGCTGTATATAAATACTAGTACATGGTCAAAGTATGTTTCTATAGGGATGTTATATATAGTGGTACAAGAGGAAATAAGCAGGCCACATTCACTTCAATAGCAAGCAGGTACATCTTTCTGAAGGTTATGGATTAGGTGTACTTGTGCCAGCAGTGAATTTGGCTCTATATGTATTTATGTTTCTGCAGCCCTGATGATACGGAGAGCCTCCCAGGAGCTGCTGTTCTATTTGCAGAGTGAAGGGTGAAGACTTAGCTGGTACTGAATTATTAAAAACCATTATGGGAATAAGGCATCCCAAATTTGGGTGCCAAATGCCTTGCAGARCATTTTCAACATAGCTGAATTAAAACTAGGAATTTCCCCTAGAGAAACTTGCTTTATTCAGTAAGCTTGGATCACAGACAGTTCTCTTTCTTTCATTTTCTGATGCATAATGAGACTGAAGAAGGGATTCACAGTGGTGCTAGCATCCTTTATACAGATGTGTCCAACTGGGTAGAGAATTGAGGGGAGAGTGTGTGACTCCCAGTCTGGAAGCACAGTCAGATGAGAAGCAAGGCTCCCACCTCTGCCTACAAAYGTTCTGATAAATTTTCCCTTACTGTAAGCTTCTGTGCAGCTGACAGCAAGTTGTATGTGGAATGTCATGTACAGGTTTCTAACTGAACATTGGTTTGAGTTTCTAGGTCAGATACAMAGAGACTATGGCACATAACTCCCTACAAGCATAACAACAGAAAACGTGCAAGTTACTGTTTTTTAACCAGCGTATGTTTCCCTCTGTGATTTTTTCCAACACTGAATGACACATGGCTTTGACCTGAGAAAACATGAAGTAACGAGAAACATAGTTATTATTTATAGCTTTTGCTTTCAGATGACCCATCTCTTGGCTATTTTGACAAACATCTGCTTTGGAACTTGAGAGCCAACATACAGCATTTGTTTTTAATTAATACGACTTTGTTTCATCCCCAGATCTCAGCAGGTTTTTCTTCCCCTCTCCTAGACTATTGGCATCAGCAGCAATGGCCCTACCACACCTAGCAAATCTTGACAACAGTCACTCTTGAGACTATACATCCAGGGCAAAATCCCAAGCACTTCAAAAACTGCCAAAGTTCTTAGCTAAATCCAGGAATAGYGTTGACTTGCAGGCCTAGCAGGATTGTTATCATCATCCTCTTGGACTCTTTTTTTCCTTCTTGAGAACAGCGTATCTCCTCTTCCTRTCCTTTGGGATTTTTCAGGTCAACCTCTTACAACGCTCAGATGCAATACTGTATTTCCAACATATTGACTGAGCACTACTGATGGACAGACAGGAAAAGTGCTATTACTTATGAACATTTAAAAACCAACGATCATACTACTGCTGTTCTGATCAAGATGGAGGTCATGAGAAGGCCTAGGTTCATGCATTGACTTCATCTGAAAAAATTCCCTAAAGAAATGACATCACAGCAATCCCAGGCAATGAGCTGCCCTTTCAGGGTGTGAAGTTGTGAAACAAACCTATTCTTTCAAGAGACAGAGCTTAAATTTCAAAGCAAGATGTGTACTCAATTCCCTCAGTTTCCTCTGAAAACCCCAGCCTGTGCTTTGAAAAGGAGCTGGTTATTTTTCCACCTCCAGTCTCAATCTGCTAGTGACTGTGGTTTGGCTTTTTTTACTGTTGATATTGTTAAATTGAAATTGGCCAGCACGTAGGGCAGGCTGCAGTTAGTGGGGAAACGTGGATAGGTTTCTCTTTACAGGCTTTCAGAGGCATAAGTTGGGCTGGTCAGTAACTATTCCGGGAGGAAATACAGTAATCATTCACAATATCTAGGCACTGAACAAGACAAGGAGAGCCTATCTTATCAGCCTTATTGTATCTATCTTCTTGGAATTGTATTGTGAAATAAATACATCTGAGGTTGCACCTCAGCTGGGGTAAATGGTGAAAATTATCACAGCTCTAGTGAAGACAATTTATACCCACTGAAGATCTGCCCCTTGATCTCTAAAATCTAAGGAACATAAGCTCTTGCTTTTAAGTGTCGTAGTTGGAATGTTTCATTCTATTCTGTCGTCTGTCAGAACAGCAGGCATAGGGAAGGAATGTATTGGTGTCATATGGAAGCCATGGTTTGATGATGGACAAAATTAAATCCTTGCATTTGGACATAAACCATGGTAACACAAAATATGCAGCAAGTCAGGCTTGGTTTTCAGTACTGAAAACACAAGGCCCCACTTGGCAGGTTGAAGAGGAGATATTAGTCAGATGCAGACATGGTTTTCTTTGTGTTATTGAAGAATAAATAATTATGTGCTGAGATATTCCAGACTCATGTTAGCACAGTTGTGTGTGAACCACAGTAGAGTATGCTGTGAGAATAGGAAGGACTGGAAGCCCTTTAACCAGTGCCTGGAAAAGTTTTGGGACTCCTTAAGTTTCCTCAAAATATACTTGACATGCTAATCTCCATAAATCAAACCTCCCAAGCATTTGCTTTCTTGACATTCTTAGGGTTGAAGCTTAACACATTGATTCAGTGTATATCACGTCTCCCTGTATGTCTGCTGTGCACTCCTGTTACTGCTTCTAGCTGGTGATTCACTCTTTGAACACCCTCTGGTTCTCAGAGCTCTTCAGTTGGGCACACACAGAGGGTCTCTGGGAAGGGAGGAATTGCCACACCTGTAGCACAATGACAGCCTTTCTTCTTCACTTCTAATGCTTTTTATTAGTTGAACACCTCACAGAACACCTCATGGGCATTTAAGTGAAAAATAAAAAGATGGGTGTAATCCCCTCAGTAAGTGGCAGTGACTAGTTCTGAGTTAGACAAGTAGATTTTGGGAAAGTCTCTTGATGGCTTGGTATCATTTCTTATTTGCTTCCGTGGGTTCYAAGCACTTCCATGCTCCTATTTTTCTTTACATTACAATATCATGAAGGCAGAGACCCTATTTTTGTTCTGTTTTTGTATTGTGCTTAGCTCAGTGGAGGCCTGATCTGATCTCTAGTTGCTAATAATGGTAATAGTTAGCAGAGCAGTTTAAAACAGGTGCTGTGACTACTCCCAGAGGTGCTGGGCAGAGTTGGAGCAAGTAGCTGCTGGTAGTGGATATAGCTGCGCAGAGAGCCCACAAGGCCTGTGTATTGCGGAATTGGGATCGATGGCCTTACCCAGAACACTTAGACATGAATAGTTTTCATGAGGCCCCAGGACCATCCCTGCGTGGGGGCAGAGGCCTTACACTGGTCCATCTGCAATCATTTGTCCATTGCTGGAACTGCGGATTTGGAGGCAACAAAGGAAAAAGCGAGTCCATGTAATCACATATAAMGCCTCCAAGGCCCTCCTAGCACAACTCTTGCCTTACTAGTTCAGTCAACAAGATCAATATCCTTTCCTGTGACTACCCACAAGAGCACTGAGTTGGCAACTCCCTCTTCCTCWCTTGGTCTCTATCCCATTGGGTTGTTGCAGACTAGTCTCCCTGTTCAGCCCAGCTCCAAGGAGACAGGAAGGCTCCTGCAACCTTGCAGTCATCAACCTCGCAAGCTGTTACTCATGTGCTTTCTGGCATCGAGACTGATGGCAGTGGCACTGCACATTCACAGGAAGTTAGACACTCAGGAAAACATGCARGACAGAGGTCTTACTAGTCATTGTTCTAGCTGATCAATCAAGGAAAACTGTTTCATTTTTAAAATAATGGATGATGTTTTAACTCAACATCTTTCTTTGTGAAAGGCCCAATCCAGAGGGCCTTCCTAATGCATGAATGGCTCTATCTTTACCTACCTACCTGCTGCTGCTATATATTTACTGTCCCTTTCTTCCTTTCCTAGTACCCCTACCCCCACTGCCATTTCCAGAAGTGATTTATGATATTTTGTACATTGCCATCTGCATTTCTATTGCTTGCCAGCATTAACGAAGTATGCAGAGATCTGACTAGATTGACCAGTCTTACTCATTCATATTTCTCTTTCCTGGTCAACTTATTCAATTTCCAAAAAACTGTAATTAAAAAAAAGCAGAAGGTGAAAGCCATAATTCACAGATGAAGCTCTGAAAGTGTCTTTTTTTCTGGGAAAAAGCCACTCAAATGCTGGCCCTGTAAAACAGAGTCCTAATTGCAGCATACCCAGATTGCTGTGGCTGCTGCTTTACGTTTTCCCCAGTCCTGTTGCAATCACAAGTGTAAAATGGAACTTGTAAATCACATTTTGGAGAAGGCAAAGGACATAAATGTCAGCACAGCAGAATGAGTTTACATAGAGATGAAATCAAGCTGAGTAGCATAGATACAGCATGGAGCTGGATTTCACATTTCACTGATGCTCCTGGTCCGGAGGTTTGCTCATTAACAAGGCCATGATTCTGTTATTCAAACTCATGGTAAGTGCTTCCTTAGGCAAAGATCCAGCAAAGCACTTAGGCAAATTCATAAATTTATGTTCCATTGACTTCTGTGCAACTATTTATATGCTCAAAGTCATGCATGTCTTAAATGCATTTCCAGATCAGGCCATGTAYTTCACAAATAGTCCTTTTGCAGCATCGTAAACCCCAAACTTTCAAAATTCATGAGTTCAAGCTCTTCTTTCCCCTCAGTTACCATAACTGCAACACAGAATGCAATTTCAGAAAATGCCTCTTTTAAAAAGAAATTCTGCTTGATATTTGAATTTTCAGTGTTAATGTTTTTCAGGTTTTTTTTTCATAATTATGGCTAGGAACCTAGTCAACAAAGAAAATGAAACAAAAAAGAATCAGAACCATGTTTCTCACCTAAGTTCACGTCTTCGGAAGATGAGATTTTTACAAAAACACTCAATTTTGTAAAGTCACAATAAAATCACAAAAGCAGGAAGACTTTTTTCTACATTTGAAAAATCTGAAATCTTCACACTGGGATCAGAGGTTAGGTATAACCAGTGCTGAATTCTGCTAGGTGCAACCTGAACAGTGTATTGGGGGGAAAAAAATAAGTTTTGTGGCCCACATTGCCTGCATTGCTTCCCAGTCACTAAGATGCTTCAGCTCTGAAGTTTCTGTAGCATTGTGCTGCTTCTTGCTTTATTCTATTTTTCATACGTCCTCTAAGGACTCTATTTAAATGTCATCTCTAGAATGAGTATTTAAATGTCTTCACCAGTAGAAACTGGTCAAACAGGGAACCAAACTGCCTTTTAGTCAGGAATCTCCTGATTTGCTTTTTGCAGTAYGTACTTCTTCTTTTCATCCCTTTGGCCAGTAAGACAAAATTGACTTCCACATCTGATCAGGGCAGATGAATTGAGTAGATGGAGCATCTTTGGAGAAGTACAATCAAGTCCTTTTCAAAAGGACTAATTTCATTTCTTACAGACTTCAGCACACCCGAGTTTAAAAACCTCTTACATTCATCCATGTGTGATTTGATTGGTGTTCTACTCTTTTTCTTCCCAAATGCAGCACAACATATTCTTCAACCAATCAAATAATTTAAATCCCAAAGTGACATTCTGCAGCAACTGACTTAAAGTCAGCTCAAGCTGCTGATAATATAAGTGGTAATTTCATCAAACTAAAAGCAATGGTGATTTATTTGTAATTATACTCACTATTTCAGTGTGGGAAATTGAGCTGTAACTAGGGTTTGCATGTTTTACTGAGTTTGCCCTGGCAGCACTCAAAAACCTCTTCCATGGTTCCTTTTAAGAAGGCGTTCTTAAAAGTTGTAAGCTTTGTATGACAGTCATTTACTTTGGCTACATTTTTGGAGAGTTCTGCATTAAATATATGCTCAACTTTATGCACATGATTGCTATAAATAACCTTCTTAGTTTGCTTTAGTGCTCTTCACCTCCCCTCTTGTCATCCCTTCTATGAATATGTACTCTCACTTTTTTGTATTTTTCCCTCTCTYCTCCTGAGTAAGGGAGGGACCTATCAGAGAACCAAGTGACACTGATGAGAAATAATCATGAGCAGAATTCATAAGACTCCAAATTTTCATCCTACTTCTTCCCATATGGCTTTTCAGAGCCTGAACTACCAGGAGCTGCAACAGATGAACACGCAATTAAACTCTCAGGGAAATCTGCCTTAATGAAAATCTCTGGACAGCAACATCCCGGAGCCTCTGATATTTTGTGGGAGTTGGGCTTCTTCCTAGTTTCTTGCAAACAAAACCTTTGAGGAACTGATTAACTTTGTCCACTTGAAAACTTTAGGTGCAAGAAACTCCATTCTGTTGCAATTGCTCAATCTCCCTTTGAGAAGCCCCTTCACCCCCTAAGGCCGACAATCCACATTACACTCTATTGTTCTCAAAGGGGTCGCTTTACATTGCATCATCCTGTAAATGGAAACTACCCAGTGTCATAGGGTGAAATATGAGCTCACCAGGCTGTTCTGATTCCCTGACTGCACTGCTCTGCAGACAGCTTATTTATGAATTGGGAGGAAGAAAAAACTGCAAAAAATAGTATCATAGATTTGCCTTTTGTCTGTGAAGATGTAGGGGTGAGTGTGGGTACACACATGTGRACATGCTAGAAGGAGTTGCTAACAGGTAGCAGTGCAGACTCTGCTACAGTTTAAATGTTTGGGGCAAAGGCCTTTCTGTTCCTAGGTCACCCATAGTCATTTTCATGACCACATTTTTCATTTTACTGGCCTTATTGTAAAATATCTGGTGCAAATCTCAGGAAAGAAATTAGGCTGAGAAGGTTGAGAGTTAAGCATTAAAATGTTGGATTTCAAAAAAAAAACAGGCAGAGATAATAAATGCACCTTGATTCAAGAAACTGAACATACCTATAGGCTACTGAAAATGTCCCCAAATCTGAATGGATGCACACGCAAGCCTCATTTTCAGCACGCTTGCCTACCAACACCCAGCCAATATATTTTATACAGCCTATAGAGACAAGGTATTATAAGGATCGTGCAGGCCAGAAAAGTACAAAAGTGATTTGAAGTGTTCTAATCCCATTAATCTGTTTCTTCTCCCTTAAGACTTCCAAAGCCCACACCAGATCCTTGGCTGGCAAGTGAAGTAGAAAAGCACTTAAATAAGAAATAAGAAAAATTCATGCTTAAACAATATTTATAAGAAAAAAACCCTCACTTGAGCCAGAGCCTGTGCAATACAAACAGGGCTAATCTGTAGTAGATGAAGCTTTTCTTCTTCAGGCCTTTTTCCCTGCTATTCTGAGCTGCTTTCCTCCAGTCAGGGCAGCAGAAACTAGGTCTGTGGCTTAGGTGATGAGTCTCAGCACACCAATCCTGCTCAGATTTTGCATATTCAACTAACTGCTGGAAAATCACAGCAAACCAGTTCGTCACCAAGCTACAAAGCAAACAAAACTAAAAACAAAACTTGCTATAGTAAGTAGTTGTTATCTAACGTGTTTGCTTACAGGCCAGAAGTCAGGCCCATTTTCCCGGAACTGCCAGCAATGCACTGCTGCAGGGTTTGTGGATTAAAACTTTCAGTGTTGCTTAAATCTCTCAGAATCAGGCAATATATATCTGTACAGCATTGTTACCTTAAAACTACTCCAACTATATTTTTGCTATTATCTAAGTTAAGCAGACTCTTAAGTCTGACARCCACCATTTAAATATTTACTACTATAAAAAGATATCTGATTGGCAGCTGTCATTCCCCAGTAGAATAAACAAGTTTCCAAATGCATTGATTCTTTTTCACAAGTCTACTGCCAATAACTATTTCTGTAGTTTAGAGGAAGCCACTTCACCTCTACATATTATCTAGGCTGTCTGTCTTACCTAGTTAGATACTAATTTTGTGGACACTGGACAACCCCTTGTTGTCTACTTGGCCACTCCTAACTTAATCATCATGATCCTATTTAATGTCTTGAGGCCTCCTACATATGAAGAAAACAGTATAATTCTTGTAATGATATGTAACACTCGCTCATAATTCTAATGGGAGTTACTCTGTGCATGCCAAGCATTGCATTATTATTATTATTGCTATTRACAGTATAAATGGCAGCACCATAATGGGACAACAGCATCAGATCTCTGGGAGGCAGAGGGTAAGGAGACATTAATATGTGCAGTCAATTTGCATCTTGCACTATGAGAGTGTGCTGGTATGAGTGGTTCTGACACCTAGAACATAAACCAGATGGCCCCTTTCTTACGCCATATCATGCAAAAGAGATTTGAATTAATTCATGTAGAAATCATGACAATTCTGTTACTGTTGGAACTCAGTATAGCGGACAGGGTGGCAGTAGATTATGCTGAATTTTTAACTTAGAAATTACTAGTGACAGATGTCACTGCCTGTATTCCTTTGTTGCTTTCCACTTTTTCTTCATCTCCTAGTGCCCAGTCATTGTCCCTTCTCTAGAGCAGTAACTGAACCACACTGCTGAAAACCTTATTTAAATAAAATTTTGTGTAGAACTTTCTCAAAGTCTGGGTATAAAAAAATCCACCAAACTTGAATTGTGTGCCCAAACCACAAAAATGCTGGGTGYAAGGGGGATTTTTTCAGTGAACTCCACCTACATCTCTTTCGGTTGAAACTCAGCTCAAAATTAATAACATGTTACTAAGCATAGGGAACAATGAATTACACGAGCAACAGTGCCTTCCTCAAACAGTTTACATTCTGAACAGCTGAGACAAAGAGCAGAAGACAGGAAGATTATCACCTGTGCTAAGTGGAGGCTGATGCACAGAAATGAAGACGCTTTGCCTGGGCTTACTCTGCCCAGACCTCCTGAGTCCTGGTGTAATGCCTTTGCCCATGAGACAGTCCTTGTTCCTATCCCAGGGCACCCATCCAGCAGGGTCTGGGGTCTCCAGGGTAGCAGTGACAGCAGTGAGACTTTCAGCTGGAGAGGGAAACCAGCTCTTTGTTTGGGCACTGCTGGCACAGCAACCCGCACCATCCAGACTCCGAGCGCCCTGTCCCCAGGTGCCTTCTCAGTTGCACACTGCCATAATATGAAGAGATCCCGGGCTGCTCCCTGATCTCTGCACTTCACACATTCCTCCTCACTTCCATTTTTCAGCGCCTTCTCCACGCTGCACCTCTCCTGCAGGCACACCCGTGTCACCCCCTCCATTGTGTGGCCAGCAGCGTCTTTCAGCACATTAGCGTCAGCCAACAGGGCTCCAACACATCAATTCAGGGACGGGAGGGGGAAGCAGGAGGGAAGCCTCCAAGCCTCCTAACCGAGTGAGTGGGGGGGAGGGTCCTCTCTTCATACAAAAGCACAAGCGGTTTTGTTCAAGCTGGCAGAGGCCGGCAGTGTTGAAGCCTCCCTTTCATCAGTGGGTATTAGGCCCAAATCACTGCCTCTTTGAATATGTACACAGTGCTTTCCATATCCTGTCACTAGGATGACAGATCTGTCAGSCTTCTGCGAGGCCTGGCACCTGGGGTGCGCAGCAAAGCCGGCTTTTCAGCTAAGAGCACACACAGCTTTTTTTGCTCCCCCCCGCCCTTCTTTTTTTCCATTGGGAAACTTTCTCCTCCGCCTTCTCCTCCATTTCTTCCCCCCCCCCCAACCTGAATGAACACTTCTTTCAGTAATGGGTTTTTTCCACCTGGTTGACTTGATGAAAGGTTTATGAGTTGACATTATGTGTGAGAAGAACAAAGCAAGCGCAGGGATGTGTGTGCGCGCGGGGGCGGGGAGCAGGCTCGACAGAGCTGCTGAAAACTTTATTACAAACTAAGAGACGTTGGGAGCAATAAATCAGTTGGATGCTCTCTACAAACCAGCAGAAAACTGCCACTGCAGAACTGAAYGGGGAAATACACAAGGCCAGGCTTTAGCTGTGCTGGCCATCAGCAGGCTGCAGTGAGTTGCACYGGGCTGCTGAAATGAGGGAGGAGGGGAGGAGGGAAGAGGAAGGGCAGAGAGAGGATGAAGAAAGTAAGAAAAAGCCTGCTGTGCACCCGGCTCTTTGACATATCCCGATTTCTTATGCCAAAGGTCTCCAGAATCCCTGCCTCAAAACTGTAGGTATATAAACAATGATTCGGAAGGATGTTTCCAGAGGCATAGATTGATGCTGATGCATCCAGGCTTTAGGAACCAAACTACCTTTTGGAAACATGCCACTTATCTACTCATAGGAGTTCTGTGCCTGATCTAGCCAAGTAGTTGACTAGTTGTTCAAATTCTGCATCTTCCAAGGAGAAAGTCAGCAGCTACTATTTACCAACATACAGATAAACAACATCAGTTTGCTGTGAGCATTTAAAAATACCATACCTAGAACAAACAAACAGAAGACCTATTTCAGCTGTTGTTTGTTAGGAAACAGGAGCTAACATGCTTACATTTGTGAAAAGAACCTTTAGCAACATGAAAGACCAAGAATAACTTACAAGATATTTCTTTGCATTACAAAGAAAGATAGAAAGGACCTGAACTGTTATCAGCTGAGCCTGTCAAACAACCAGGAGGTGCATTAGCACATCAACTTAGAGACCAGGCTCACTACCTAAGACGTGACATGGCACTAACACGGCACACTGCCTAMAAAACAGACTGGTACCTCTCAGTTTTGCTCTCAGTTGCCCTCCACTGCACGGTACAGATATTTTCAGCTGGCTGGAGCAAGGAAAATAACAGCGTATTTTCTACAACTTGATCTACAGGCTGTTCAGTGAGAACCACTCTTTACCGAGAGGGTGATTGAACACTGGAACAAGTCGCCCAGAGAGGCTGTGGGGTTCCCATCTTTGTAGATATTCAAAATCCAACCAGACACAGTCCAGGGTAACCTGCTCTAGCTGACCCTGCTTGAGGTGAGGGTTTGGACCAGGTGATCTCCAGAGGTTCCTTCCAAACCCAACCATTCTGTGACACTGTGATTCTGTAACCATGCAGGATTCTCCTGATTTTTTGTTACACTGGAAGTACCTCAGTCAGTTCAACCAGTTTTCTAAAGCATTATTCTTAGTTCTGCTCTAATTTAGACCTGTGTTAATAAGGACTGCCAGTACTAAGGTCAACAGTTTCTTGAGAAGAACACATAAAGGTTTTACCTGACTAAGCTGAATAAATTGCTCAGAGAATCAATGCAAAAGGCAGACCAAGCMGCACCACATGAAAGCCTCTGAATCATACAACTACTGTAGGTCAAGCAATCCAACTGCACACTCCCATTGCTACTACTCCTTAGCAATCCTGCGCTGCATACAAAGGCAAACATGTTTCTATTTTAAACACTAATCCAAGGCTACTGCATGCCTTTTGGAGTGTGGATGTCCTGGAAATGTCACTGAAGAGCAGTGTGCTCAAGAGATTAGAGACGTTCCATTTTGCAAATGACAGAGTACAGTCACAGATGTTACTCTAGCCATGGGATTGCATGCAATTGCTCAGGCTTAACTTGTTGAATTGTTAATTAATAAAAAAGGAGAAGTGGTAAATGCAGGAAGATGCTAAGCAGCTGCAACTTTGCTCAGACCAGAATTTCTAAAGCTTTTACCTCAGAAAAATAAATTTCCTTTTCTCCATAACAATCAGCAGCCATTACAAGCTTTGGAGAGAAGAGTTTAATGACCAACTCTCAGGCAAAGAAATTTCTGAATATTTCCAGCCTTGTCATGAACGGACCCTGCTCCTCAACTTAAGGCAGCTGAAGAATCTAAATGGTTAACAACCTTTCTGCAAAGAATTACACAGTAAGAATGACGATTATGAGGATTAAAGAAGAGTCAAATTATCAAAGCAACTCAAGTATCTAACACCACTAACAACTGTTGAGGTGTCTATAAGCTTCAGAAYGGAACTGGCTTATGGGAACTGACCAGGACCAGGGACACAGCAATACAGAATTGGTCGGGGATATAAGAACTTAAAAAGGACCGACCGGGGCAGAGATACATTGAGACACAGGATGGTCAGAAACGCAGCCACTCACCGAGGATGGAATTGAGTCCAGGTTAACATGCGATATCTGAGTAATTCTGGTCAAGGCTGTRGGGTCCTGACAAAACTGGGCTGGGGGAAGCATCATCTCCAAAGTGTAACATGTTGCAGGCTATGACTGAAATGCACAGACAGGGAAAAAACAATGTGAACACAACCTGCTCGAATCTTAGGGGCCTGGTTCTCCCATCAATGACTACTGATAGTCATTTACACTTGGGCACTTCACACAGAGAACAGTGAGCACAAACTGCAGACTAGAAGGAAATCAGGCTGTGGTATTTCCAGAAGTGATTAATGCTATGGAATGGTTCTATTCTCAGGCACCTAGTTTGAGAGCTTCTGATTTGCAGATAGTGAGAACAAAGTACCTTTTAAATTTTTAGGAAACTAGGTACCTTTAAGATGTACCTTTAAAACCAAAACCTTTTTTAAATCACCACTGAGAATCTTGGCCTGTGTATAATATGCTTCTAGGCACTTGCTCTGAAAAGCAGCCTGAATTCTGCCCTAGATAAGCATGCAGTGACACGCATCATTCAGACTAATGGACTACTACTAGCTGTGCTAGCTGAGGGAGAGAAGAGGGGAGGGCCAGGGAGAAAGTGCTGAGATATACTTAAAAAAAATAAAATAAAAATCAGATGCAATTGCAGCTCCAACCTGCATGCTCAGTGTTAAATCATCTGCTCCATCTCTGTGGCTCAGGTCTGCTCTATGCTTTTGCACAATGAGCAATTCTGATGCTCTGTAAACCACAGGAAAGTACACCATAGACAAGCTTGAGGCTATAGCTAGCACCATATTGATGTGGTATTTGCTTACCTGGGGCCTGGGACAGGGAGAATCTATCATTTCTTTAGGGACTCTGGCTGCTGATGCGAACTAAGGAGAGAAAAGAGTCATAAATTACCTAGTTATTTAAATTTTTCCATGACAAAGTTGGAATGAAGTACATGAGCCAGGCACTCCTGTATCAGACTGCCCTCAGATGCACTGAAGGCAGTAGGGTAACTTGGGTGGAAAATGATAGCACAAATTTGTTCCCTACTGCCAACTGCTGTTTAAGAAGCAGTAGGCAGGCTCTACATTTTCTTGTTCCAGTTGCAGCTGAAGAGGTATCACCACAATAATCAAAGCCACTTAATTGTACCTCTAATGGAGAAAGGCTTCGGTTTCAGAGGAGGGACCAGAAATGCGTGTAGGATTTTTGAGCAAATACTATGGGGATTTTTTACCCCTGTGCAACTTTGCTAGCATTGAATTCCAACTGTGATTTGAGATCCTTCCACAACAGGAACATCATTGCCTGACTTGTGTCATCTGATTTTCTGCCTTTTTTTTTTCTAAATAATTAGTATTCTAATCCAGAGCCTCCCCCTCATCCTCCATCACCCTATTCTGATCAATAATCCTACTTTGCTCAAGGGTCATTTTTTGGTAATAGTTCATTTCCTTTTCACATCAGAGTTTTGTTAGAGTCACCACAGCTGATGAAGTCTGTAGGCTGTCTAGGTGATTATTCTGCAGAGGGATACGATCACTTTATCCAGACCATTCCACAAAAATGAGTTCTGTTCTAAAGTGCCAAGAAGTTGAAGCCGAGAGTAGCAACGTGTCCCTCACTGACATTCCAAAGAGCAAAACTTACACACTGACAAGCTCTTGATAATGAGCTCTGTTTTTTCAGTCTCAAGCCTGCTTTTCGTTTTCCTTGGTAGCAAATCTGATCCATCCACTTGCTGACTAATGCTAACAAATGAGGCCAACTGTTGCTTACTGGAATCACCTTTCAACGGGGGAGCTGACAGCAAGAACAATACATTTGTTTGCAGCATGTGGAGGCTGCGGGGAGCATCTGTCATCAGAGAAGCTGCTTGTCAAAAGAGGTTTCAAGCTCTTGACTGATTCTCAGAMTAGGAAAAAGAGGCATGTACAGACCTATAGCCGGACTGTTGGTTTGTACTGGTGGTGCTTTCATCTTCCCTTTTTCTTTGCTTTCACAGATGACTGTTCCATTAGATGTGGTTTTTAATTATAAGAGTTATATGTGCCATTAGTGGTTTAGCTGAAGGGAAATTGAACCATATAAATAGCACCATTTTGCTACTCTCTGTTTATATTAAGCTGGATTTCCCTTTTGATATTTATTGAGGGAGATGTGGCCCTGTTTTCAAGATTCAGTCCAACTAGTTAAGATTTTACTGGAGGAAGGAATTTAGCCACTGAAATTGCCATAGGCAGCATCACAATCAGTTAGGTAGGAAAGCAGCAAGCAGTAACCTCTACTTAGGCAAGACAGATGACATCAAAGAGGCATTCTACCAGGGGCTTTTTAGCAGTCAGTAAACTATGTGTCTACAGAACACTAAAGGAAGTATAATATCTTACTGTTATATAGGCACCTTTATCCTGAAGTATAGCAAAGTACTCTACAAGCTGCAGATGTCAACACTAGAGTTTTTCTTTCTTTCTTTCTTTCTTTTTCTTTCTTTCTTTTTTTTTTTTTTTTTTAAGTATACTGAAAAAGTTTCACAATTTTTACATTGCTTCATCTTGCAGGGTTGTATTACTATTTACCATTTCAGTCTTATTTGTTTAAAAAAATATAGCTTGGCAATATTGTCAATGAAAAACACTACTGAAAAATTGCATGAAAAATTGAACATTTTAAAAAGTCATCTTTTTCTACTTTTTGGAAGAAAAGCAATTTTTCCTGTGGAGAAAATATTTTCATTTGAAAATGTAAATAATCCATTACAGTAAAAGGTGAAGGAGATTGTTGATTAAATCATAAGAGATACATATTCTTTACCTTGTAGGTAGCGGTTAGTGGTCATCATTAYGAGCTCTTCAGATGCAGTAATACTGGGTGTCCTGTGAGAACTCAGTTGAGTTTAAAGTGGCAGCAGCAACATGCAGATAAGAAAGGGGAGACCAGTGGCATAACGCACTGTACAAAATGTAGAGGCTATGAGAATACTGGATAAGCCCCTARCAGAAAACATCTTACACTGATTCAAAGTGTCATCAGTTCTCTGCAGGGACAAAATGCCAGGTCTTAAGGGCTTATTCAAATGGAAATCTAAAGAGCAAAGTGCTTGATCTCTAACTCACCTTGCTGGAAAGCATGAAGTGCTGAGTTAGTGCTACTGGGAACTGAAATTGCAGTTGCAGGAAATCTGAATTACTTCATACCACTATTTAGATCAAGAAGGTAAGATGCTATAGTACCTGTTGGCTCCCAAAGCAACTTGAAGCCTGCACATTAAGTCCAAGAGGTCATAAGTGCTGAGCAAGGAATTACAAATACTTCTCAACATGTCCTAGGAGTTATGCAGCAGTTGTAAGGGTGTGAAAGCATGAGATGGTGATGGGCTGCTGTCCTCAGCCTTGCCTCTTTACCAGGGCTTTCTTCCACAATGATACATGGTTTAACTTTGGAAATAATTGTGCACCCACAGGTTGTACCAAACCAAAGAGGAATTGCACATGCTCAATTGTATCATAAGTGATGTAGATCTTCTGGGAGGTAATTGACGCTGATGTAGGAGTGGGTTTTAAGGCTGTCTCATCAGTCTCCTGGAAAAGACCTGATGCCAGAGATACTGCTTCGTTAGAAAGCAACTGAATGTTTTAAGTTCATCTGTCTTCTGCTAGGAAGAAATATCATAAGAGCACCTAGAACTGACCAAGACTGCTAGCATACAAACCACAACTCCTGTTAAACTACAGATTATGAGACCATTAAAACAAGTGAAGGTGTTGGCAAGAAGGAGAGTTAGCCATCTTTGTTCTAAACTCATCTCAGTGTCTCAGTAGGATTTCCAATTGCGTCCGCCTTCAGACTGACCCAGAAAGGTGGCTGCTGTCTCACCTTCTTGCAGGCAGTCCTGTAAATAACGTATCTATTACCATATGTAGAGTTCTTATTGCAAATTTAGTTCCTCATTTTGCTACCTCAGTCTCAGATCTGAAGCGTCGTCCACAAAAGCACCTTTCTTTCGCCCTAAAGAGAAAACAAATCTGTGTGATTCTGAGCACCTCTGATAACAGCTGCTTTTGTTTTGGTTAAGGCTGTGCAACTACCATTAGAAAACGCTGCATCTACAGTGATGGCGGCTTGTTTGCATTGTAGCACTTCCCAGACAAGGCTGCATCCTTTGGAAAAGGTGAAAAAAAATGGGTAAAATTAGTCTCTACAGTTCTTTGTCTGGTTTCACTGGAAAGTAGCTTGGGCATCTCTACAACATATTATGCAATATAGATCTGGCCTTGGTTACATCTACCCARTAATACACACAAGTAGAGTTAGGCTGCAACATGAAATGAAGAAGTAAAATCAGAAAGTCTAATAGAAAGCAACAGACACAAACAAGCAAACACCATCATCTTTCTTTCTGGCTCAATGTCTGTTTGGCCTGTAGGCATGATAGGCCATATCAATTCAATTTTCTGTACCACCCATTATTTGTGAAGAAAACTACAATTACTCATATTTGACGACTCAGTCTCACAAAACCCTGTGAAGTTCAAAGTACTACCCACCTGGTATTTCTTTTTTATAGCATGCAATTACAAAGTGTAACTTTGGGAACATTTTAATCTTTCTTTCTTTCTCACACACCCAAATGTCCTTGTTATTGTTCCCTCTCTCTGTAACTTTCATTACACTGGGATATTACCCTGAGAAGATTGAGGTAATTCAGGTGAGTGGGAGAAGAAACAAGAACGATCTGCTTATGATTTGACCAGGAGTTTTAAAAGGAACTTGCCACATTGAGAAAGTTAGATGTGTGGGAGATTAAGTTACAAAAATGGCCCACAGAATCCAGGCTCTGGAGATGTTAACCAACAACTGAAATGACTTAGAGCTCCACACCAAAGAATGCTATGGCCTCAGGAGAGCCGCTCTGAAGGCAGCCAGACTGTACAGACAGCAAAGTTTGGTTGTAGGGTTTTATGATAGCTTCTTTCATACAGTTGTGTTATTATAGAGATGTGTGTCTGAAGGTGCCACTAATATAATGGAAAATGTTTATTTTGTCTGTAACCCAGCTGGCTGGTTTGCTTTATTTCAAATCTCTGTAAGTAAATAAATGAGGGGACTCTACTTCCCCCATTACACTGCAGTGTGTATACATGAGTGTTATTTCATGTATCAGATTCCTGTACAAAAACTGCTGTCAGGCTATTAATAATCTGGAGAAACACCTTGAAACTTGACTCAATGAGGGCACATTGCAAATGGGCTCTAATGGCTTTTATTTCTCATCTCTGTCACCACAGATCTAATCTGCCATCTTCTCATTTTTTATCCTCTCTGGTCCCCTCTAAGATCATTCAGCATCTCTTTCCTCATTGCCAGGCTGAGCAGAAGGGGTCCATGTGATGGGGTCAGCAGCCATTTATTAGCACAGAAAGGTCAGGCATATCATGTAATGTGAAGATGAGGCTTCGGTGCACACCCAGAGTAGAGCAGAGCAGACTCAGGCAAATGCATGGCAGCTTTCTGCCATTTCAAAGTCTGGGACCAGAACACAGAAAGAAGAGTGAGGCATATGAGCTCACAAATAAGCCATGCACCCACACCCTTTGCCATCTTCACCCCTCATATACTTTTCCTTCTACGGGCCAGAAGGAAAATTTCCTGGATTCCAAGACTCTCTTTTGGCCACAAGGAAAGAAATAGCCATGACTGCTTAAAGAAAAAAACATCTGGAACTAAAACTGGGTTTTAATTTTTTCCTCTGTTTCAGGTCTGTACTGTAGCTTTTGTGGGAACAGTCTGGGCTACATCAAAATTTTGCAGCATGTGCCACTGTGTTTAAATGCATGCTCCCTATTTTGAATTGTGTGGCACATTTTCCTGAAGGAAAAACACAAATTAAACTCTATTTCCCTCCCCTCTGAAAGAAACGAGAGGAAGAATGTAAAAGGACATTGAAAAACATTAAATTCTTTCTTGTGCAAGACCTGTGTCCTATTAAAACTTATGGCCAGACTTTAAAAGTTATGTAGATGCTCAAAAGTTCTTAATTAGACGCCAGTACATTTTAAAAAATGAATTGGCATTGCTAGGTATCTAATTACCTTCAATAAACTGGACCTCAGGTACCTATGGGGAAAAAGCATGAGGCAGTTCTTAATAAAGTTTTACAGTATGTGATTCTCAGAGAGAAGCCACAAGTCCTTCTCTCCCAGTCATCTTGACATCTGTTTAGGAATTCTTTTTTTTTTTATTTTATTTGGTTACAAAAATATTGATTTAAGGAATATTTCTCAAGCCTCCTGTGGGAATCCAAACCAATTTCCAGAGACAATGCATGTGCAAAAATGACTAACGTTTTCTTTGAGGAGGGGAGGAGATTTAAGGCTTTTGACTCAAGGGTTTTTTTTTTTTTCCTTCTCCCTCCTACTTCTAAGTATCTCTTTATTCATCACTTTAATTACCTAATCGTAAATTTCTTTAGGGGGTTACTTAGAAGGAAAATTAGCATCAAAGCTTGGCAATAAATTCAGGGGCTTTTGGAGTAGGTCCAAGCTGTTTCACCTGTGATTAATTAGATGATTTTTTTCTTTAAGTGCCAGAGGGCTGTTGAGGTCTTTAAGCAGTTACATGACTGCTGGCAGCTCAGGAATTATGATTGATGTATTAGTCTGGCATTGAGAACTGCTGCTTCTTTTTGGAAGTTGCCAGGATATGCAAGAACATGAAGACAACCATACCGGTGGAGACAACAGGCTTCTCTCTGGCAACGGCCAGTCCTGGACACTTATGGAGGGGTGTAGGAATGGGGTACATCTATTTCTCCCCTGCTGGGAAGAGAAGGCTATTTAACAGGACGAAGATAAGAGAAAGAGAGAAAGAAATGCCCACTGCTCAGACGTTAATCTCTTWAAGAGTCATAAGATCAAGTCATAGTAGTACTATTTCTTTTCTTTAAAGCCTCCACTAGTGTGGGCTTTTTCAAGAAAGCAAACTAAAGGAAAACTGAACTAAACTTCTATCCTCAACCTTAAAAACTTTCTGTAAAACGGAAGGATTTGAAAAAACCCATCTCTTTTTCACAAAAATTAATAACCCTTTGCCCCATCCCAAAATCCCACTATGAAGAATGAATCTCAATAGGGTCACATTTTTGTACAAGAAAACTTCACAAGGTGACGAAATCCCAAGTTACAATGACTGATTTTTACTTTTGGTTGAAAATGAAATACTGTTGTGTCACCGAAACAAACAAACAAGCAAACACTGAAAGCAGTCTCCTTTAAAGCTTCAACAGAAGTTGGGAACATTAGCCAGCTCTAAGTTATCCCCATGAGTATCCCACCCATATGCAGATTTGAGGGTTTGGATAAGCATCTGAACTTATGGACAGATAGAGCCTGGTGGATTATGTCAATAGTTTCTCAGAAAATAGATGCAGCTAGAGCAGGGAAATGGAGAAACTTCAGTCATTAATGCTTATTAGCTAGCACATGTAAACTAAAGAAAGTGTCAGAAGCATTAATGATACACTTCCAGATTGCTTAATATGGTTAGCTCACCTAATTCACTCTGCATGGCCTCCTGCTGCAAACAAGGAAGCAATCAGCATTTAGATGGCTCTAGTCCCTCTGTAACTGGTCACTAGAGAGACAGTAGGGGTGAGACTATGGTTATACAGTTCACTGGTTGCAGGTCAAGAAAGTAAGCTGAAGTAGATGAATGGGAAAGTAGAAAAGGGCCCTTCCTTCAGTAGGAAGAGGCTAGAGAGTCCACCGCCAGTTAACAATTAAAAGAGACTTTGTACTGTTCTGGCATTGAGTTAAACCATCAGATATTCACAGTTTATCTGAGAAAAATAAATAATTTCTTGGATGAGATATGTGCTTTTGGGGGAAACGTGTATATACGCTCTGAAAAGCTGCTCCTGCTGTCATGTACCTTTTCTGCTCAAGTTTTCTCAGGACGATGAGATGTCCCAACATATCAAGAAATGGCTCTTTATCCTGCAGTGCAGTAGTTAATCTCCATGGGATGTTCCTTACTCTCTATCTCTGCTCAGAGAATAATGACACTTGATATTTGCAGCCACCTCTTGTTTTCTCAGTCCCCAGCCTGCTTCATCTAACAGTTGGATTCTCCTCAGATCCCATTGACTATGTGTCAGTCACCACCTGCAGCATGCTGTACTGCAAAACCCAACCCAGTTCACAGTAGTGACATCCCTCACTACTCATTCGGCTGGATTGTATCTGACTACACAAAGGAGGAGGGAGGAAAACAACCCAAGCCTGGATGTGTGTATTCATCTCAATAGGCAAGCGCTCTTTGTAGAGGCCTGTGTTCATCCGTGTGTGCATGCCCATATTAGTTGTCAGAACTGGGTGGATGCATGTGTTAGGGTAAGTATTTTTGCACGTCTGAGTCTCTGGAGAATCTACATATCCCTGCATGCATCTTTGGAGACGTTTCTTGTTCCATTCTTCATTTACTACCCTGAAATGACACTGCGGCCCAGCATATAAGACAAACAAGACAGAAACAGAGTCAACCTTACCTAGTGCGTAATCTCAGATGAGTAATTTCCTCTCTGAAAGCCTGATGATACTTCTTGGCTTCTGTAAACAGGTTGACCCATCTTATAATGCATGGGGAATAGCAGTCTTCTTGCCATCTCTAGAAAAGACTGTCAAAGCCCTAAGCAGACTGTTTGACAAAGGTATGATCATATTAGGCATATGTAGCAGGAGCTGAGATGTGAGAGCAAAGATGGCCCAGTGGGGAGGATTCCTACCAGGCTAGGAATGAGGACACTTCAGTTACATTTTCATGTTTACCACCAATCCGGTATATGTTTTTGAGCAAACTACATTCCCTTTAAATACTTTTTATATCCACCTAAATACACTAGGTCATGGACAACTTCTCATTATATTTGGCACCTAACACAAAAAGCTTCAGAATTCTGTTGCAGACTCTAGTAACACTGCTAAAAAATGAACACTACTACTATTTATGTCCCTTCCACACACTGAGGTGACCTTTACAAATTAGAATCAGTGCAGATTAGCAAATAAGAGTGCAGAGAACCTGTATCACTAATCAGTGAACCACACTGGTTTTCATTGCAGGCACTAAGTTTATTGATACAGTATCTATATGTTGCCCACCAATACGCAAGAAGATTCTGTTGCTGACAATTCAGAGGTTGTACCTTCAAAAAAGCATGTTTGCATGCACCCACACACAGATTCTCTCCTACACCTTTGCTTTTCACAGTTTGTGACAACAGAAATTATTCTTTGCTGGAGGAGTGTGGCATTGTTGACATTAAGAAAAAAAATACCAAACAGGCCTCTGCTTTGCTTGAACAGCACATACCTTCTTGATCAGCTGCCTGAGGTGCCTCATCTGTACAAAGCATTTAAATCTGTCTAACATCAAAAAGTAAGGTAAGACAAGTCACTTTGATGCTCCAAAGCACATGCCTAACATGATTATTGCAGAATCTTCCTGGTGATAATAGAATTATGCAAAGAAGGCCTTGACCCATTAATACTTTTACCTTCTTGGGATTTCTCTCTCCCTTCCTTCTTCTATGAAAAACAGAATTGCTTGCACAGAGATAGCAACCAAACAAGAGTGGAACAAAGTGAAAAAGGTGCTTTCCCCACTTTATCATCTCTCACCCACCCCACCTTACCTCAGTAAAGTACACGCTCTAGCAGTTGAAGGTTAAGCAACTGGAGATACACTGCACTGGAAAAACTCCATGACTGAAGATGGGCATATTCCCCTATCACACAGACACTATCAATGTAGGAGGGGAAAGCATGCCATGTCTGCACCTAAGAGACCTTGGAGACATGTAACATATTTTAAAAAATGTGCTTGATGAAGACTCTTCTTTCTTTTGGAAAAAAAGAAAGAGATACTCACTCCAGAGGTTGTTTCAGTTTTATGTTATGCAGCATAGTTCTGGAGCAACACAGTGGCATATCCTTAGAGCTGGAACTAATAGGTTCTGGTTCTCAACTATGAAGGAACACTTTCAATTTTTCTCCCCATTTTCTAGACAAAGCAGATGATTTCAGATAGAAGAGTTTGCTGGCAAGATCACCTGAGTTTCTCATCCACTCAGGAAAGTTCTAAATAAATAAGTTTTGGTGTCTCATAACTTTTGTAATAAGTTAACATTGTACAAGACCTGTTTAAAAGAGGAACAAAGAGTTCCAGGCATGTGCAATTATTTAAAAGGAATAGAACAGTAAGAAAAAAGCAGGGATATTACCTCCTCTGTGCTCTGCTTAAAGAGTATTACAGCAGCAAATGAAGAAGGGTTTAGATGATGACAACATAGAAAGTTTGCAGTCGTAGTATAAGCTATCTTCCTTAGTCAATTTTCAGCTCTTCCTAGCACTTGTATCAGATACTGCAAAGCCTGTCCAGGCTGCTCCTTCCACCTTTTGTCTTGTGTGTTTAAAATAATGCATGCTAAGGAATGGACTGAAGTATTTTATTATTGAAGCCTCATTCTGCCAGAAGGTGATCAGAATCCAGTGCACAAAATTTTATCTCAGTTTGTATATAGAGTGGGTGATTTTAGGCCCAAAAGCTCCTACCAAGACATCAGCTGACTGTGTTGGCACAAGTTCAGGTCTGCAAAGGGCTGGCAAAGAGAAAGCATGCTTGCTATGGTATTTTGTTTGCTCTAAGCATGGTTCACCCATTGCTACTTGTAATTTGGTCCTGAACTGAAAATGTATGATTAGTTTGTTCCAGGAAAGATGAGTCCAATACATTAAGACTCAGATCTCAATCCAAACTCTAAACTTCTCCAAGTGCAGATAGGTTTCCATCCGGAATTTTGGTCCAAGACTTTCTCCTGCTTCTTATTCATGTTATTTGAGCAGAGTCCCTAAATGTCCCATCCTAAATCCGTACTTAATTATGCTACACTACACAAATCACAGGAGATGGTTCTTTCCCCAAAGCTCTCATAACCTAAATTAACAACTACGTTGTTATTTTTCCCTGGGTTCAGTAGGCAGCATTAGGATAAAGACAGTTAAATAGCTCACCTAAGTTTATACAGACAACTTGTTGCAGAGCTGGGTACCGAAGCCAGTTGCTTGACTTTGAGTTCAGTGCTTTAACTTATCCCTCAAAAGGAAAAGTGCAAGCCCAGATCTGATCATTCCCCTGGGTAGGAAGGCTTCTGGAGTATTTATTTTAAACAAAGACTTATTTTCCCTCCTTCCTGTCTAAAACAGAAAAAGGACCAAGACCTTATTCTTGAGCTTCAGGGTTCTGTTAATTGGCTCCCTAGTAAAATTACAGAGACTCAGCTGCCTGATAATGATTGTAAATGACAGATACTATCAAGTTTACCTTGTGATGTCCCTGGGGAGCTTGCAGTTAGTTTAGTCTGAACTCTGCGTCAGCTGTTTGGGTTCCTTTCTTCTCAGCATGTGGTATCTGGACTCAAGCTGCAGTCTTTCAAACCTAATTAGTGTTAGGGGAAAGAGAGGAAAAAAACCCCTCTCTCCTGCTTCTCACAACTGACTTTGTAATATAAGGGTGGGACCTGATTTATAGTACAAGTTCACGGGCTTTTTTTGCTTCTTTTAATACATATCAATCCAACATCTACTGTTGTGTTTGTAATAAAAGTACATTTTAGAGTGCTGTACTCTTTGAACTGAGAAATTCAACAGAGAATCTCTAAACTTGACACAGTCATTAAGTTAGTATATAACTGGGTCTGCTTTGTACAGGGCTTAGCAGAGGTTCAAGTTTTTGCCCTTTTCCTTACAGAGAGGCATTTTACTCCCATTCTGATGTTAGAGTTTAACAATACAGTTTTCAGTGATAATCTCATGCCAGTGTTTAGCCAAATTCAAACTGCCCACTGCACCCCTAAGAAATAAGAATCAGGAAAATTTATTGTGAGGTCTTAATACTTTGTACAGTTCTTTATTTGCAGGGCATTTCACAATCTCTCAAAGCTTTGGCACGAAGCTCTCTTTACTACCTGTTTTCTTGCTTGGTAACTGACTCTCCACTCTATGTCACAGGTCATCCGTTGTTGCAATGTTGAACGGAACAATACAAAACAGCAGATCTGTAGGCAACATCTTCAAATCACTGCGGGGCCGAGCAATCACAAACCTGAAAAAGCACTAATATATGAGATTCAGACTGCTTTGTGAGGTCTTGCTACTGAATGTCTAGGATAGCTAACAAGCTGCAGATTTTTTTTTGCAATGAGTGATTGCATCTGCAGAATTCTTTAGAACAAATAGATGAGGTACAGAGGGTCTAATTTTGCATATCTTCCTACCTAAGAATAGGATACATATTTTTTTAAATTAAGCTAATTGGTCTCTGGAACAGCTGCTGAAAGAGGTGTTGAATTCTTGATTGCTTAAAATCTTCAAATCAAGACTAAATGTCTAAGAGATCTGAAGCTCAAACAATTACTAAAATCTTGAAATTTTAAAGATCACTGAGTAGAACAAGTTAGACGAGAAAGTTCTCTCTGCTTGTAAATTCTCTGAATCTATGCCCTCAGCAATATTACTAACTTTATGTTCCAGCAGCTCCCTAATAAAGAAGGCTCACTTGATCAGTCCCCAGAATTAGTCAGAGAGCAATGTTCAGATCACACATCAGCTCGCCTCAGATGGCCTACTTGCCATGTCTAAATTCAAGACAAAAGTAACTAATTCAAGTTGTCTACAACGTTTAACTCAGAGTCCTGATTACTCTTTGACTTACAATACCATTTCATATGAAGTGTACTTGCCTATTCTTGCATGGATTAGGCTCTTCCATCAGACGGTAGAGTCCAAAACAGAGTATCCCAAAGAAGTCTAAAGCTCTGCAGTAAACGTCTCCAAAGGAATTCTCCTGCTATAAAAGAAGCAAAAACACTCTTATCCCAAAGGGACCAAAGCAGACAATCTAGCCTAATACTAAGGCATTTAGCCAAGTATAATCACTGGTATGATCACTGTTCGCTATTTCTAGTGCTGTAACATTTGGGAGCTGCAGTCATAGAACCAGGACCCTTATATGTTTATCACTGGATAAAGGAAAAAAAGCACAGAAAACCAGTGCTCCCCCAAAGCTTAGAATCCAGTATTAAATGAGGCTAATTGATGTCTTTAGCCTTTTCAAGCTACATAGCGGATTCAGCCGAATGAAGCTGAACTTCATGTAAACACGATCACCCTTTCATTTTCACCTAGTTCTAGTGGTAGGGATGAAACCTAGCCTATGAAGTACCACTCAGTGATATAACTCACCGTGACACCTGTTAACAACCTCCTGGACAGTGGCAAGAGTGCCAGTTTGGATCTACCTCGAGTGGCATTGTGCATTATTTTGTCAGAACTTCTGCTCAGTATACTGTCCTTTTCCAACTGCTGCTCCTCCAATGCTGGGCTTGTCCCACTTGTTACCAGAGTCTGCAGCAAAGCCAAGATGTGATGGTTGTAGTAGGTCTGGAAAGAAGGAGACATTGAAAATTCAAAGGTGAAGTATTATGCTCTGGTTCCTGGAAAAAAGGCAAAATTATTCCAGTGCAAATCTGGAGAATATTATCAATGACTTTAGAGTTTTTGTGTACTTCCACCTGCTTAGCCCATTTTAGTTTCGAAGAGCATTCAGAAGATCCCACCTATTTTCTTATAACAACATACACCACACTGCAGCTGAATGGGGAATTTTCAAAGACACAAATGGCAGTCAGCCATAGCCCCCCTTCATTTCTCAAATGACTTTTGCAGTTGGGGTGGGGGCAGGAAGGAGGGCAAAAAGCCTGGGCAGCAGCTCTGACGTCACCTGAGCATGAGCACAGTGTGTGAAGTGGAGTTGATGAGGGCAACTGCCCTGCTCAGCTAGGGCACAGGAACAGGAGGAAATTCTCTGTTCCTGCAGTTGCCATATGGGTTTTGAAAGTCTCCCTCTGTGCACGTCTCAGTATTTTTTTCTGCTTTGAGGGCAAAAAACCTCCTAAAAACTCAGGGTCTTTTTTTTCTTTTTTTTTTTTCTTTTTTTTTTTTCGATCTAAAAGCATTCCCTCTGATTGCAGTGCATCAAATAACTTAATTTCCAYCCTTTCCCTAAAAGCTCATTTCCTATATAGAGCTACTTCGTGGAATCTGTCACCTGCATTCTCCTGAGGAAAGAAACTAAACAAGCTGCAGAGAAGAAATGGTGTTACTAAATCCAAGCTAAACTCAAATCCGCTTAAGAACATCTGACCATATTGTTGGGCAAAAGGGTATAATACTGTTAGAGTAATTCTCAGGCTTTTAAAGTACGGAGCTATAGTCCAGAGTTATCCAGGAGTGATACAGCTTTGGGGGAATCTGCACTTTACATATTTAACTGAAGCATGCTGAGCTCTTTAACATATCATTGCTGTACTTTTTGACATCAAAAGGATTGTATTTCCATACTTGGATGAATTAATAGGATTTGCGTGTCACCCTCATTCTGTACTTTCTTTGCTAAGTTACACTGCAGGAGTTTGAAAGGAGGAAAACAATTATGGAGGCATGCATGTATGTACGTACGTGCACTCAGGAAAAACTCCTGCATCCAGAGCGGGTCTCCAAGCTAACTTTAAAGGAGCACTGTTTCTGTACTGTACCAGAAAGATACTACCTTCCTTGCCAGTTGTTGTTTGGCTACGGCTGGAGATATGCACATTTCCAGGAATGCCCCTGCACAGGAAGGCTAGGCTAGAAACCTTCTCCACYCATCACTAAGCAGTTGCTTAGACCCACTGACTTCAGTTGCTAGTAAGCTGGCCCTGTGTAGGTCAGGAACCTGCAGCTAGATCAGGAAGGGAATTCAGAGCTCATTACAGTATCTGAGCCCTAATGACCATATTCATTGAATTATTCTTTGTAGCTTAGGGACACTCTTAAGAGCCAGGTTAGAGCAAGCGCCAATCCTGCTTCAGGCTTCCAAGGGGTAACATTTCACTTTATGGACCACATGAAAAGTGCCTTTGTACCATGCAGATTCTTCTACCACTCTCCTTACAAACTGAAAGAGAACAGCAATTTTCCTCTGAGTGTCTCAAGGAATTTCAACAGATATTCACAGTGATAGCAAATGGAGGTAATAGTGGACTGCTGAACTATTCCTCTTTCTCCTTCTTCTCATTCATACTTTTTTCCCAGGATATTGCAACTGTTAAGCAATATAATATTTCTCTCCTTCTTCCCTATATTTACAGACTAATGGAATCCAACTTAAGGTGCTCCTCTACTCTAAAGCAGAGGCGAGTACTGATTATTCCTGGACAGACTTGGAGTCTTACACTTGAGTGAAATTTTATCCTTTAAGATAGGTTGTGCTCTGTCTCAAGCTGCTTTTACACTTGACATTAGTGGTCATTAATTACTGTCTGACTGATTGACATATCAGTGAATAGCAGCAATATAATACTTTCACTACCACAGAAGCCTTCTCAGGAAAGTATAACTGGACTTGACACACTTATTTTGGAATACTTATCCCTTCGAGAGATTTGTTTTCTATTTATTCATTTTCTCTAAAACTGCCACCCAAGCACTATCCCCTTGGACTTGAACTGAGAGCAAGATATATAGAACTTTACTGAGGCGTAGGGGATCAGGGAGAAGAGGAAGAAGGGAGCTTTCAGAAAAAGAGAAAGTCATTTTGAAAATGGCAGCTTATATGAGCTATTTTGCAGCCAAATCCTAGCTTAACTGCACCAAACTGTCACTCACAGGTGTCACCACAAAGAGTATCACTCACTTTTGACAGTACCTTAAAATGATTACATCATCAGGATAGGACTGTTGCATTCCCTCTGTTCTTACATTTTTGGTGCAATGTACCCAGTCCTCATGATGCAAATGTTTTTAAAGGGAAATTAACACAAATTTATAGAGAATCAAAATACGTTCTCCTCTTAAAATCTGATGTGGTCTTCTGGATCAGCAGGAATTCATTTTATACCATTTCAGAAAATAAGCATTGAGAGATTCCCATTGAGTTCATTGGATTTTCTATCCAAACTTCCATTGAATTTCTGCCCAGGTGCCAGACTGACAGCTAAGATGAGAAGAGTTAAACTCCTGTGTCTGCTTTAGTAAAATGATGATAGTGCAGATTCCCTGTTTCTCCAGCTTGCCCATGCATCTCTGGCCAGACTTGTAAAAATCCATTCTGCATGAAAGAACGCAGTGTCCCCATAATCTGCTCAGCCCTTGGCATCACTGCTGGAACTTCCCGCATGGAACCAACTTGTGCCAAATTTTGGCTTTAGTGACTGTGGTCCCCTTAGAGGGACTGATAGTAACAACATTTTATCAAGAGGTAAATAAATTAGGCTGACTGTAAATATTTTTTGCAGCATATCAGTATTTTGCAGCTAGGAAAGGGAGGAAGTTATCAAGACACTCTAAAAGTTTCTCCAAGTAATTCTATGTGCCTATCAACCACAGGGAGAATGCATTGAGAGTCGTGTTTTTTTGGAGCTGATACTTGTCTTTCAGTCTGTGGAACTCACTACCCCAAGAAATCACACAGGCTGACCAATAAGCAAATTGCTTACATAAAAAGTGACATGAAGTGACATGTATAATTCTCAGGGCATAGAATAACTAATTAAATCACCAATTACTGCAAGGTTTCTTGTGACTTTCTCTGAAGCACTTGGCATTGACCATTGTAAACACTAGATTAAGTCACTTTGTCATACTCCTCACAGAGAAGGGATGTCTCTGATGCCACTAATTATGACAGGACTTGATGCATCTACTTACAATAGACAAAAGAGAATTCAAGAAGCTATCTGAGAAGATATCTCCTGTGCAGGCAGCAGTGGTGAAAAGCTGGTGATGTTGGTCAGAGATCTCAGAATTGATGTTGAAAGCCCGATTAATGAACTGGGCGTTCGGTGAAGACTCTATTAGAGAAGCAAGGAAGAAACAGGAAACATCTTAGAAACAGAGAGCCGTTCTGTGTTCAGTACTAGCCATAGCATGCTGGATTTGTAAAGTAAAGTGGAACAAAATATTCAGCGCTGCTGATCAAGGCTGCAAGAGGAGCCAAAAGACACAGAATCATTAAAAAAGAAAGAAAGAAACAAAGAAAGAAAAAAAAAGGGGGGGGGGAGTTAGCCTGATCTTTTCCCCTCAATTTTCTCATTTAACAGAAGTAGAATCACCATCTCTATCAGCTTATACTGGAGTTAGAGTTCCTTTCACAGCTGTCCTGCTGTTACAGTGATATGTTAGAATCTTCACTAGCTTCTCAGCCTTATTCTTGCTGTTTGAGATAGTCTTGGAGAAGTCTCCCTACTCTGAAAGTGATTCTTCTTTAACTTACTTTTCTATTTTCAGTGAATTGTCTAAGTATATCTAGACAGAGGGCCCCTACTGTGCTACTGAATGTGCTAGGTATGTTCTGACATTCTAGCACTGCCAGTAAGAATACTGAGGAATGACAGCAGCACAGCTGGAGACAGGAGGACTGAAAGGTCTGCAGACCAAGAACCCATGTTTTCCCATTAAAAAATACATAGAGAGAACAAGTACTCTATGTGAGTAAAGATTAATTTCTATTATGTTCCCTAAGGCCAGGAGGCATTTGAGTAGATCATTTTTAAAGATGACTAAAGCTAGCCAAAATCACAATACTATTAATGCCTCCTGTTGTCTTGCAGTATCAGTGTCATCCTTCAGCCTTGTCTTCTCAGTAAAGATATTTTACCAGCCCTGGATTTTAGGGGTTGGCTCCGCATCTGGTATTAATCAAACTGACTAGTTTATAAAAGTCTGGGTATTAAAGCATGCTCTCGCAGGCATAATAAATGACCCACCTTATTTCCTCACACCATTTTCTTTTAAGTATTTGTGGGATTCTTATTTCTTCATAGACTTTTTGCTATATCACTCTCAAATCTCTGGCCTTTTATGGTAAGAGTTTCTAGAATCCATTGTTTCAGAGGAATATCCATTTATAATGTGCCTGTGAACCCAGTGATCAACCCACAAGCACAGAAGATGTTCAGCATATCGAACTGCTCTCAGCTTGGTAGATCTGGGCCCACAAAAGCCCAATGTGCAGCCTGGCATTTAACAGGCCTTGCATCAGCCGAATATCAAGCGATTGGCTTAGCATTTCCTTTTTTCCAAGGTTTCTCACCATTGGGCATAGCAGCACTATGTCAGAGCATGATGACAACGCATAACTCTCCTGCTCCTCAAGGCAAAATACCTACACAAACCCTGTTAGAGGTATGCAGGCCYTCAGCTAATTCTACCAACTCTCTTCTTACTAGATGCGTTGTTAGCTCAGTATGTGCTGGAGGAAGGCCCCTGTTAAGGGCCCAGGCTCGATTCATTATTTTGTCAAAGATCTGACATGACTAAAATCCAAGTCACGTCAATGTATTGTAGATGTTTTCCCCTCCACTGACACACCAAATCCTGGAGGGAAATCACTTTGGYGCAATGCCTATCTAAAGACATCAGCTTGACCACACAGTATCTTCCCAGAGGAGCTGAGCCTCAGTAGTCAGCTCAAAATATTTCTGAATATTTTTAACATAGGAGAAATTTAAGTCTAAACCACAACACAACAGAGTATCCAAACATCATTCCAGGAAATTCAAAAGTTCTGAAACGATTCCGGAGGAGGCACCATTATCTTATCATTATCGTGCACTATTTATTTTTCAGCAGCTCCTCAGACTTTCTGAGGAGCATATGGGACTCATAGCCTGTTAAGGTGCTTCACTGCTTCTGGGATACAGCATTGCACTTCTCCCACATTGATCTACCAGCTCATCAGGTAAACTTGTGACTATGCAGTACACTGCAGCCTCATACAGATAAAGTATTGCCAGTGCCTGCCAGAGACCAGGACTGGTCATCAGCCTTGGTTCAGTTACAAACCTGGGAAGGTTTGGATAGCGAAGACCTTTCCCTGAATTCGCTGAGCCCACCTAGCATTTGCAAGTATTGCATGAAAAAGCAAAAAAGGAAGACAGAAAAAAGCCTGAGTGAATCAGAGCCAATCATGATGCTTAGCAACATGCTATGCTAATCTGATGAGTATGTTCTCATGTCAGCACTCTAAATGGAGCTAAACATCCATGTCCCCAGGGACTGGCAGCCCAGCCACACCACTCTGGTGTGACACTGACTGCTGTGTTACTAGTAATCAGTTAATCAGTGCAAATGTTTCTAATTAATGGATTTAGCCTTCATTGGGGGATGAAGACAAAGATAAAAAATAGCCAAGTATAGCATGAAAGAGCTCTTTGGATTGCCCCAATTATGAATGCAATCTAGAGAGGCTAAGCCTTCTGGAATGATAAGGACAGAGGTGCCTGGAGTAAAATGCCTGCRCTGCCTGTCCATATTGGTGTATGTATGGACCTGTTCAAGGCATTCACAGCACAATGCCCTGAACTGCAGACTGTCTGGAATCGGCTCCGTCTTTCCACAGCCATTTGTACAAGTGGGGAGGAAGCCTGTTGCTACCACCATATCCAGAGAAGGAGGAGGGAACCATTACAAGTATTTCAGGGTGTTGAAACACAGAAAGTTAGATTCATGCAGGTGGGCAGAACTGCCTTTGGTGGTGCCTCTTTCTCCACTGAAAAGAAGGGGAAGCCAGGCAAACAGGCTTCTGATTTATTTATCTTAGTGAAGTGTCTTAGGATAGGCGGGATGAATGTGGGCCAAGTGTCTAGAACTCATATCTCCTGAGATTCGGTCCATCACAGGGAAAAAAAAAAAAAAAAGCCATCATCTTTCTCCTAAAAAAAGGCCATCATCTTCCTCCTAAATGAATGCTTCAGAGTTTTGCTACACACTGAGACCTTTGTAACACTTTGCTATATTTATTCTCCAGATAAACCATTCTGACTCTTTCAAAGCTAGTGAATTAACATCTAAGTCAAACCTTTTAATGTTCCTTGGACATATAGTGCTTGTCGCTTTCTGTCTGTGAATTCTAAAAAGGGCCTGGGGTAAATAAATAATGCAGCACGCATATTGCTTCTGTGAAATTTGTTCCCAAAGAATAACTTACTCAGCTCTGTGGTGATGGGGATCTTTTTATAACATGGCTCTGATTGATTCTTCGATGCTCTCATTCTGAAAGCAGTCTCTGTAGAAATAGTCAATAACAACATGAAAAGACAGGGAAGTTGGAGGAAGCAGAAACAACAACAACAAAAAAAAGAACACAAGACATAGCAGTGGTTCTGACTGACAAATGCAAGAAATCTCCTACCTGTGCCTAAAAATAATGTCATTGTCATGCAAAAATCCCAAAGCAGTTCCTATATTTAGAAAGTTTCTTGCCTTGGTCTGCTTTTCCAAGGCTTACTTTATTCACTCAGAGCTTCAAAGGATTTAAAAAGGAAATCTCTCCTGGGAGCTTCTTATTGACATCATAACTAAAACATAATTACCCTCTGTGGAACAGCAGTGCTGGTTATAGTGTTGTTCAGCACAAAGCCCCAGTAAGCCAACTTGCACTCAAAGTTTTTGGGGAGATGGAATTGTTTTTTTCCTTCTTCAAGAAGGCTGTGCATAAATGGACGGGATGTGCTGCAGAAGTGAAAGCAAAAGCAAATATCCTGATTTTTGAAAATCTGACACTCCAAAAGCCTTAAAAGAGAAATCTAAAAGTTCCTAGAAATGTGTCCTGATTCCCTTTCAGTTCTCACCAGCTAGCACGCTTAGYAGGGAGTCACAAAAAAGTAAGGGAGGGGAGAATCAAGCCTAGGGGATCCCAAGACAATAAAGCCAGGTCTGCTTTCTGTGTTTTGATTATACCCAATCCTTTCCCTCACTATTATGTCTAAATTTTTTCATTGCTATCCATTACAGGAGCAAGTGAACACTGGCAATTAGATGAAGACCAGGACTGACCAACATGTAGACTCTAACATGGTCATAGAGAGACCACTATTCTAATCAACCATCTCTAAGTATAGGTGATGGACAGCCAAAAAACTTATTAGTGATGTCAGGCATCATAACCCCTCAGTACAGCAGAAAAAGCCCTTGCCAAGTATAGCATGGCATTTCTGAATATATGCAAGTGGCAGCAACTGAATGCCTGAAATGAATCATTGCCTTTATTCTTCCTTTCCATGTACCGTACTGGCTGATCTGAATATATGTTTGATCATTGCCTGGATACCTTTTCCTTATGTCAATATTTTTGCCGCAAAACAGTACACAGCGCTGTACCTGAAATCTCACAAACTGGCAGGGTGCTATTACAAAAGATTACTTAATTGTAGATTACTACTGTACATTTGAATTTCACTAGCTTATTAAGCTGTCAGACTTAATTACCGTTATATGTTTAGATTATGCCACAGATTATTTAGTTGGTACCTAGGTTTGCCAACCTGTTTGCTTTGTGACATGACAGAGTGATAATTACAGCATTACTGGAAAACCTTAAATTTTCCATGGGAAAGACTACAAGTCCTTGGCATCAGCACTGACCCTAGTAAACGCTCATTCCTGCAAGTGTAGGTAATATTTACCTCTGTGTGGATCTGATTCTCTAAGAGAGCTCTCTAATTCTTTACCCCATGAGACAGGTAATGCACAGAATAGGTCTGGGTTGGTTTGGTGTGAAATGCTCACACTGAAATCTAAAACCACAGAAACGCAACTGATCCGGGCTTTGTTACAATCTCCAAACTGAGACTACACTTGCTGCAATGTTAGCTCCTGAGCTGTTAAGGGTTAGGGGGTTATTTTCATCTAAATAAGTATAAATGCACATTTTTCCCTATAGTAATGATGCAACATGCTGTAGCTTTATCTACTGCACCAAACCTGGGGATGAAAAAGGATTTGGATTGGTAGATGGATATCAAGCAAGTCACTGTTCTATCAGCAATGACAACTACAACATGAGAAACATCAGRCTTTGTCTTTTCTTTTTAAATCAGATGAATAGTTTCATTATCTAATTAGAAATTGATTTTAAATTTGCACCTTATCCACTGCAGTTCACTAACATCTTGCCATAGTAAGCTCTCCCAGCTACCCATARTCCACTCTCCCCTTCTGTTTTTCTATCTTTTCCTACCTTTCCTGCTAGCCAATGCTTTTCCACATTTGTTTGCTAACATTAATCAAGGTCAAGTTGAGGATCTTTCTTGGACTGAGGCTTTTGAATATAATTTTACCCTTTTCTCTCAGAAAATGAGGCTGTGAACCAGAGGACTGCTGTACTTTTGGGGTCTCCCCTACATATATCAGTAGCTGCCCATTTACTTTTCCACATACCTCCTCCTAGATCTTTATTCTACAAATGGATATGTTTTTCCTAAACTTGATGTTTTTGCAACTCCGATGCCAGAAGCACCCACTGTACGTACACTACACTGGTGGAAAACGTAGATTTCATTTCTACAATTTCATCTAATTACTGCAAAAGGTGGCACCAGCACAAGTTCTGACGAGCACTAGCACAGCCTATGTTACTGTTACTTACTGCTCATGTTATCTCCTAGCCCAGTTGACAGTTACCGAGTCTGGTAAATTTCTTGATACTCTCAGTCCTGTTGGTTCTTCGCTATGTTGTATTTGTCTGCAGTGCTCTTACATAACTTAAATAATGCCAGTGTCTCTGTCTATAGTCTTACTCATTCTCCCCACAGCAAAAGAAATAAATTCTGAGAATAGCCCCCTTTCTCACTTTGTATCAGGGTCTCTCTTTTCCTTGAAAGCTTCCTCACTTCCTGACCCTGTGAACTATTTTACCTGGAGGCTATTCAGTCCATTGGGACCACCTAAAATGAGCTGAGACCCTGCAAATACTCCCTAGCAGAGCCGCAGTGCAGGGTGAGATTTTTAACCCCTTCCACACCTGTTCAGTGCTTGTAAAGAAAGAAAGATCAGCTTTTCCTTGTCTTTCAAAGACACTCACATGCCTAACTAAACAAATGGGTGTCCAATTAGGTTTCAAGATCAGTGTGTTGGCCCCAACCTTCTTGGAAATATTTATAAATGCCAGTGACTGCATCTTGAGATACTGGTCTTATATTGCACAGTCATCAACAGAACAGTCCTTAGGAACAGGAGCAGCTGACTGAGGAAGGCAAGGAACTGCTGTTGTATCTGTAAGGCTACGAAAAGGTAAGAGCAGTTAAAAAAGGGACTTGTAAACAATCTTTTTTATGTTGCCTGCTTTTAGACATAGCAACATATTTTCAGTCACACTTTTGTCTTCTCAAAAATGAATTCCTGTAAAATAATAATRGGAGTAGGGAGGTAGCGTAGAGACTGGAACAGTGGGAGTGGAGACACGCAAGTTTTGCTCCCACTCCTGGCACCTTAATCCAAAACCTGGTGGTAACAATCTATGAGTAATTTACTGTTATATAGGGGCACAGGTCTATAATGTGTCTGGAGACTTTCAGAGGCAAAGTGCTACAGGAGCATAAAACACAGCCCTAGTCTTGCAATTGAATCAGCAGGAGAGCCTGTTACAAGAATCTCAACCCAATTCTGGGCCTATAATTATAAATAATTACAGCAGCAAAGAAGAACATGGGCTGGGTATTTTAACAACACATCTAATGAACCTACAAGGAAAGAGAGCTAATTTTTACACAGAGGATGAATCACTAACAGATTTAATAGCTAGTCTAGGGAAGAACTGAAGCTTGTTTTTTAGCCTTATTTCATAAATATATCTTTATTTATTGATGATAATATCCCGTAAGTGAATACTGCTTTTCTGTCTGCAGAACTCACTGTAAATCTGAGGAATGGCCTTAATTTAGTAGCCAAAGATTTATTAGATTGCAACTGTAGTCAGTTTATGGTGTGACAACTCACAAACATCTGAGCTAGGCAATAGGTGCTGTATAAATATGTAAAGTGAAATACCTAAAATAGTAAAACCACAGTGGGATAGAAGCACAGTATTTTGTCAAGTAGAGGAAGACAATGCTATTAAAGTAAATGGTAACAGAATCTATCCCCTCTAATTTCAATCAATCTTTCTTAAATAACTGAGCACAGTAATGGATAATAATAACAAGAATAATTTGCATTTCCATAGTGCTGCATTGCAAACTTTAATTTGTCTGGCTTGAGACAACCTTGAGAGATAAAATATTATTATGGGGCTGTACATTGAGGTGCAGCGTGGCTCCAGTAGCTGCCAAGGACACACAGCAAAGGAACATGAGAAATAGCAATAGATCTGACACCATGACACTTCCTTGATCCTGCCCCTTCTCAAAACCAAAATCAAAAACCAGAATTGCTGACTTCCCTTTGCTAATGTCTAGACCACACTTTATGGAGGATCCTGAAAGAGGACCATGCAATCTTGATTTCTGCTCATACCTGAAAGGTGTTGTATATTTGAACTGTTTCTGATGAGCTGAAACACAGTGCTAGTGGTAATACACAAACACCCTTGTCCCTGCTTATCTCTACCCTAACACACTTAAGACATATATGTACTTTTATATATATAAATATATATATAATCTAAGTACATATTGTTTACCTGCTCTCTCTATATATTCAATAAAGAGCTCCATACATCTTTCTATCTATAGAGATAAATACATTACTTAAAAAGTCATGTATTCAAGTCACAATTATCTTTTACTCAAATATCCCTTATAAGTCATATTTCTTCTGTTCTGATTGTATATATTGTATATTGATATTATTTTGTCAAGTTATTGTTAAAAAAACAGTCTCTGCCTCACTCTAATCTTTCCCTTGGCACAGTCATTGTTTTAAAAGCCTTGAATGATAATAAAGTATAGGGAAAACACTTAGGAGAGCCATCCATTTCTCAGCCTGTCTTCAGTTAATTAATACTTCCACATTCTCAAGAGGAGGACAAATCTTAGCTCCTTCGCCAAATTAGAGGAGGAAGAGAGACAATAAATATTATACTGGGCTGAAGTTGTTTTTGCTTTCATTGCATTTCTGTGCTACGTGCTCAGTTTGTCTGAGAACAGAGCACCCACCCTCTCAAGCCTCAAGGAAAGGCAATATTTTTTTTTCTTTTTGAAGAATAGAAGGGGACTCCACTCAGATTTGCTCTGCAGATAACACAAGAGTTACCAACACTGGTTACTAGTTACTCTCTAACCACTTCTCTGCTGGGAACCTAGAAGCCTCATCCAGACTTTGCAGGAGGGACTGGCAAATTTCCAGGTGCAATGTTAGCCTTATCAGTCCTTTGCATACCTCAGGCTACAGAACTGGACTAGGCTGCACAGCCAGCTAGGCTAAAACAGACTTCCAGCTCTTTTAACATATATATATTTATATTCAGTAAAGACAGACTGTGGCTCAGAGTAGCGACAAGTGACCCTTGCATTCTTCCCTACTCTAGCTGCCATTTCTATCACATCAGGATGCTCCCAAGCAAAGGGAAACACGCTTACCTAGAGGGCTTGAGCTGGGCTTACCCTGCATGGATCGGACATTCAGAGTGGCTAGGATGCTTTCTGCGTCCACCAGAGCAGGACTGGTCAAAGCAGTTGTATTGGAAGACAGAATGGCACATGCAGCACAGTGCTGGACATTAACTGCTCTCAGATCTGCACAGGAGAGTGCACTACCCTGATAAAAATCAAAGAAATAGTGATGAACATAAATCTGAGAAAGCTGAACATTATCAAAAATTAAAGATGAAAGGTGAACATGAACTCTTTTTCAAACCTAACAGGCACAAATCCATTTTGGAAGCATCTCCAAAGTTTGAGCAACTTTGGTCAGAGAAGAAAATTCAGAGGTCTAAAATCTATCTTGCAATTTATTGGGTACTTTCAACAACAAATTGGTTTCAGGTTCAAGTCTAGAGCCTGAGATAATTTTAATCATTTTGAACTGAATTGTGCTATCCATTATCATGCAAAACATACTTAACTTTTTAAATGTATTTAAAAGAGTGCATGAATGCTAGAGAAAGGCAGAAAGAGGTAGAGAGAATATTCAAAAAAAATTCTTACTGAGAATAACCACAGCTTTGGGAAATTCTGAATAAATTTCCATTCTCTTTGCAGATACTCCAAAGACCCAAGAAAAACAATGTCTTTCAACTCATGGAAAATGAAGTTACTAGCTCGTAAGGGCATCACGAAGTCCTGCAGCCCAATCAGCGGTGAGTTTGCATCGCCAAACACACAAACCAGTATGTGATCCTGCAGATCCAGTAGTGCTTGGTCCTTGCAACTCTAAATTTAAAACAGAATTCTGCTAAACCAGCTGTGAGGTATACTTCATTTTTTTCTCTTCAATTAGAAAGACTTATTCTTTCTTAGCTGTGTAACATCTTTGGGTATATCAGGACTCCATATAAAATGAAGTATTTCCTCTTAAGTATTTGGAATCCAAGCTTGTCCTACAAAAGTGAAAATTTCATAAATGTTGACATAAAGTGCCAAAATTGTAAAACCAGGCCAAGGTACTAGTTTGATACCAGAAGTAGAATAACTGCTATGGCTTGGTGCTTTTTTTCCTGGCTAACTGATCATGTTTCTCAAATGTAGTCTGGGAAAATATAGTACTAGGGGATAAGCTTAGTGTGGCTTCTTACAATTGCTAGGTGGTATGATCAGTTAGCCAAACCAATCTTGCCAAAGGCACCACATTAATGTCCACATTAACTAACCAGGAACTGTGGGATCAGTACACTCCCGCAATTTTCATTTGCTGGCAGTATTCTTTTCAAAGAGAAACAAGAGACTTTGTCAGGGGGAAGTTTCCTGATGAGAGATTAGAATCATAACCAAATTAAATGATTGTCTCTAACTAATTAGATTAGATTAAATTGAAAAATGAAACCTTTAGCTGTATTTAATGTAACATGCCTAAAGTCCAACGATTAGTCTGCTGAATGAAGCTAAACAATTAAAACCACAATTTATTTTATAGCTTATTTTATAGGAACAATCGGAAAAACTATTACTGCTGAAACCTGCAGAGGAAATATGCAATTATAAGATCAACAGAAGCAGTGAGAATAGTGAATGAGCACAATAGGGAAGGGGACAGGTGAACCATTCTGAGGACACTACTGAAGCACTTAATGCTTTCCTTCCAATTTGGGGCAAAGAAGTTGGTCATATCTGGCCAACTTTATTACTTGTTAATGAGGTCAAGGTAAAAAACATCCAACATCTATGTAGTATTAGATGGAGGGTAACATTTCTGCAAAACATTTAAGTGATTTACAAATGTAAGCCCTATGTAAAAGTCAAAGATCATACTTTCAGATGTGCTTAGATGCTTTGAGCTCTAGACGGACATCAAGGGGGATTTTTTGTAAGGTATATGTATTTAAGTTTCCATGCTTTCCAAACAGAATGTTATTGCTGAGGTTTCATGAAAAATCCCAGGGGGATATACTTGCACTTTTAGGCACCTAAATGACCTAAAAAATACGGCTCTTAAAAGCCTGAAGCACATTTTGGGACGTTGTCAAATGCTCAATTCACTTTTGAAAATGCATCTTAAATTCCCAAACCTTTGAGGGCTTGCCTGTCCCAGAAATCTCCTTGTAGAGGAAGATACTATGTGAATGTACATTGCAATAGCTACTATGCTCTAATTTCCTTTGTGGGCATTTTTATTCCTCAAAAAGAGACCCTTGCACAGTCTAGCTTAGTGTCACAAGAACAGTCAGTACAGTACAAAAGTGGTACATGGGGAATTAGGACACACTAGCTGTTGCAAGCTTTTTCCTCATGTAAGCAGGCCTGTAAGATCTTTTCAAAACATTACCCTTCAATTCTCTGAGCTGAGCTTCCAGTTCCATTGGGATATTTGCCCATTTGTAACAACTAATCCTATTTTGGAGGTTGCTGGGCAATAGGGTCCTTTTATTTGCTTGGAAGGAAGCTGCAGCATTTCAAGCAGCATGAATTCCAGCCTGCTACAAGTCTCCCAGCTGGCAGAACAGCTTGAACATTCTGTATTTTTGATGAAATCTTTGATCACCTCATTGCAAGATTTGGTTGCCTACTCTCAGCTCTCTGGCAGCTCTGAGTACAACCTGCCACTTCTAGATAGGATTTGTTCTTTTAAGGATTAAACACTTACATTAAAGAAATAAACCAAACAGTCTTAAAGGTATTCAGATCAATAATGTCAGGGACACAAAGGTCCAAAAACGCATTACAAAATTTAAAAGCAAAATAGGCGTTAATCAGTCCCTCCTTTGTCCATCTGCTGAGATTCTCTTCTGAGATAGGAGGCCCACCCTGCTTTAGATGAACATGGAAGGCATTACTGATCCCTTGTTACCTTGGAGATCTTTCTCTGTTCCCAGGTTACCACCTAAATTACAAAGGAATGTGGCCTTGGAATGAGCCTTCAGCTCCCATCACTGTGACAGTCTCTCTGTGACCCTGGTCAAGACACTTTATTTGCAACTCATTCCTGAAAAATGGGGCAATGGTCCTCTGTCTGTCTTCTTCAGGGCAAGGTCTGTATCTTAGCTTTGCATATGAGATCAAAGTTAGACAGGGGTTAAGGTAACACTGTTAAACAAACAACAGTAAACTAGAGAGTGCTGTGCCTTCCACTCAGATCAGTGCTGTGGAGACTCAGCTTACTCCTAGGAGAACAAGGAGGAAGACAGGTGAAGGTCCCAAAGAGAAATACACCACACCTACCAAAAGAGCCTCTTGCAGTGGAACAGAATCGCACCAGTGGAACCTTCCTGTTGAATCTAGTATGACTCTGCTGTTCTCCTCTCCTTGGACGTCCAAATCCCTAAACAGAGAGAGCAACTGATCAGCTACAGAACAACCTGTCATCATCAGCAACTACAGTTTATATCATCTCATCATCTGTGGCTGAGAAGCCCTCTTTATTTACCTCGTAGTTTTCACATCCCATAGTGTCAAGGAAAATTTGGTTGTATACGAACTGTGCATAACCATACAATGTGGGGCAGAAAGAGTTGTGTGGTAGAGCAATTCCTTTGTCAATATGTCAGTTGAGCTGGACAAATATAAGGAAAAATATACTGCAAAGGGTTCTTCAGTGGGGATATTCATTAGAACAATACTGGCCTTGATTAAGAGAAAAAGAAGTCAGCAGGAATTTTTCCCTTGTCTTCAGGGACTTTAAATTAGACCCATATTGCAGGATATTCTCAGAGACAGATTTCAGATATGCAGCTGTGTTTGTGAGCATTGTGCAATCCAGAAGCAGTAACAGGATGATGTGAAACAAGAGCTATTCAATTAGAAGCTACTCTGAACACTGAATGGTTTCAGAAAACTGCTACAGATCAAACAGCAAGGGGTTACAAAAGAACTGATGTCTGCTCATGACCCAAGCATGAACAGAAAAAGACTTGAAGACTTGAAACCGGTTGGATAAACCATCTGCTCAACACCATTTTCCAGCTTCACTGTTTGTAGAATCAACCTTTGACAGTTGACTTGGGAGCAAAGCTTATTTGAACACTCAGTAACTGAAATAGTAATGATAACTGAGACCTGCCATCTAGAATTACAAAATACACTGAACCCAACAGCCTCGGTGAAGCTGTATGACTGGAGATGTATATGGTCCTGTCTTTGTTTTTATTGTCCAATTTGTCCTTACCTTGCCTATGCAGTATCAAGTGAGATAAGATTAACAGAGAGGAGAGGGAGAAGGTGTCATTCATTATGACGCTTGCAAGGCAGATCTAGATGATGCCCTGTATAGACTGACCCATGCTGGTACTAGGCTTACCATTGCAGCAAATAACCTAAGAATTTGCCCATTTTTGCAAACCATGCCCATTTTTGCAGTTTGTGCCAAATTCCATGGTACTATGGCAATATRTTTAACTCATACACAGGATAAATAATTAAAAGCCACAGTCATGTCAGTAACTGCAGCATATACGTACAATCTTTTCCTTTCCACATGAGATCTCATCAGACCAGACCAGAACTTTCTTGCAGTTCCTGCACTAGCTCCCCAGGTCTTTAGCTAAGTGAGTAATAACAAATCCCAGGACTGCTTGTACTAGAATAGGTTACCTTGTTCACCTATCCTAAAATCAGCAAAAATAAAACAGCCACAAAGGGTCTATTAATGGCACTGAGAAAAAATGTAATGACTGACTCTTGCCAAGGCTTGCTCACAAGCCTCTTCTGCAATATGCTCATGACATGTGCTGTGTTTGATTGTAATCCCAAACTTGGGAACTGGTCTTTCCAGCACTGCAGTGCCTCCTATCTCTTTTCAATACACAGTACTGCAAGCTTAAAAATACAGGAATTGTGTACAGCAGATCCAACCCAAGTAGCATCTAATTTTTAATGAGGGCAAATATCAGACAACGCAAAGCCAGGTGCAAGCTACACCTGATTGTAAGTATAGGAAAATCTTCCTTTCAAGCAAGAAAGACACCAAAGAGTGAGAAATTTATCTGCACATGCTGGCTACTGCATTGCTTTGGCTGAAGAGGAGGCAAGAGCAGCAGGCACTGGCAGCTGGAACTAGCCTGGAGGAAAAGAAAAGAAGGGCAAATAGAAAACAGGGTGCTAAACAGCTCATGACAGCTCTRCTCCTCTTACAGCCTGGCTTTATCAAGCTACAAGCTCCCAATTTTTCCCAGACCCCTTAGCTGAAGTCCACTGACCTCCAGAGTTCATAAACCACAGCTGAAACCACCACACTACATATTCCTCTTGCTCTTCTGCCATTTACAATAGTGAAAGTATTGGTCTTGGTCTCATGAGCAACTGCAGCAAGAATTTTCACAGGAAAACTGCACACTGCATGAAGTATTTCTTCTGATCAGCTTTGAATTACCCACCCTTCAGCTAAATGAAAGATACTTTTGTCTCTCTGATGAGGGGCCGGGAGAAGCTTCCACCTGGCTCTCCTGAATTTAATAAACTAGTACAGAACTCTAAGGAAAGAGGAGCAGTACCCCTTAAATCTCTGCAGTGACTCTGTGTAACCCTGTGTCAACTGCAGGCAATTGTATCCATTAGCCATACTTCCCTCCTCCTCAGATAATGAATGTCTTGGCCAGTGATTAAATGGTATTTTGGCAAGTTGGAGGCTATCTTCTCACAAGCTTTCTTTACTTAACTCAGCTCTACCAATCAATCAGTGTATATATCTCTATCATAATAAAGCCATCATCTATATACACAACCTGTCAGAAATGACATCTCTTCATTCTAATATTATGGGAAATATATATGCCTTGGAGGAAACACCTGTTGGATCCTTCAAGTAGGAGAGGGAGGGAAAAGACAGCAGGAAACCCACTTCATCATAAAGGCATCCACCTTGCCAAAGAGAAGCACATTCTGATTTAGCAAACCATTCTTTAGTGAAGGGTTCCTTCTGCCATATGCTCTGTAAATTACATGATCCTCACAGAAATTTGATTTTCTTAAGAGACTAGTAAATCATCCAGCCCTGGACTCTGAGGATCTTGAGAATGTGAGGACTGGAATTGATGTGGTGTAATACCCTACAGAGACACAGAAGTAATTTCTGATTGAGCTAGAGTCACTCACCACAGCCATTAGCAGGTTATCTAGGTCACAAATTAATTGTGCTGTGGATACTCAGCTATCCAAGTTGATTCTGCATGATTCTAGTAGCAGAAAGCTACATTCACATAATGCTGTGCACAGTCATGTATGTGTTACTGAACTTTTTTTTTGACCATATTCTCATTTAAAGTCCTCATCACTTACTTCACATTGGACAGATTATCAAAAGAGCACAGATTCATGTTATCAAAGACCATACAAATGGAGCTCACTTTTTCAAAAGAGCTAAGTATTTCGGACTCTGGGCATTTCTGAAAATATCATCCCAGTAGCCAGCGCTGAACATTTGAAAATGTTTCATGGTGTCAGATGCATAAGCCGCTGATGTAATCAGTCTGTTCTGTGCCCAACTTGCAGATGAATCAGGTCTATTACAACAATGGTCCATTCATTAAACTCAGAAAGAAATTTGGTTTTACATTGCAATGTAATATCTCAATTGAATACCTAATATGTAATTCAAAATGGCAGCTCAGTCCAGTGTACCAGAGTTAAAATGAGAGAACTGCTACACAGTGAAGTGTTTCTTCTTTACCTGCTYCCACAGCCATAACCTAACAGAAACCGGTCAGTCATGTTTCCATGAATCTTGGTAGATAAAAGATTTTGTCTAAACTAGATGATCAGACACATCCACGATGTTTCAAACTTAATTTGAGGACTAACATAAGCGATTGTTGTCTATAACAGTTGTCTATAACATTACAAGGCAGGGAGCGCAAGTCCTTTTATCAAATCTTTAGCTGCCAATAACTTCCTGATGACAAGCTATCTTTAAATTCTTCACAGTGCCTTTGCAAAGCCCTGAAAGCTCTATTGAGTCTGTGGCTCACAGTCTTTTGACATTAGCTCTTCCACTCCTTGCTATTGGAGAGCATGGCTACAGTGAGTCTTAATGTCACGTGCACGCACCGAGTCTGTGCTCATTTGATTTGCATTCCCTGCTGTAAAGTACAGAACAGCGGCAAATTCTCAGGACCCAAAGATTATTTGTCTCCTAATTTTTGCATAGGGAGAGAAAAAGGTGTAGAAACCTATTCAGAAAGCACCTCAGGATGAGCAAGGCCCAGAAGAGTTACTTCACTGGTCCACAGCAACTCCCACACATAAAAAAAAAAAAATCTCTCAGCTGCTACCACAGAGGTCTCCAGAGACAAGACACCCACCGACACCTGAGTGAAGCAGGCAGGTTTTTCCAAGAGCTGAATTTGGTGAGGCCCCAGCCCACCAGCACAATTGCCCTGACGTCATTCCATTGTCCCCGCGTACCACAGCCTTGTGAATGATTTAACACTTGGCATGTGGGCTGTTCAGTTCACATCCCATTTGGGAATCCTCTTATTGTTTTTTGAATCACTCCCAGATCTGCACATATGTTAACCTTCTCCTTYGGAGAGGAGTGGAGTTTCACATACAGAATGAAAATTGCCTGTGCCTGAGAAGGCTGCTACAAAGTCCCTTTCTCACTCCCAGGCCTGCACTGTGAGAATATGGTGCTTGTCTGGACTTAGCTTATTCATCATCATGGATTATATCACTCTAATCATAATGCATCAAAGTGTTTTGCCTACCTTACAAGGAACTCTAAGGCTTAATTAATTAATAGACTCAGAGGTACTTCATGTCATTGCAAAATGTTAYAATTTAGAGTATTCCATCCATTAATTAGCAAATACATCAGGCAACAAATAAAACCAATCTTAAAAATGGGTAGTAAAATTTTTTTTTAATTACATCCACCAAACCAAATCTGCCCCTAAGCAACACACACATAATCCTAGTGAAGTCAATGTTGTTGTATAGGAATCACTAAAACAAAAGTTATCAGTCGTTACCATTTATATTGCAGCAGTACTTACAGTTTCCCACTAAATTAGGGACTCTTGCTTTACCTAGAATTGTAAATATAAACAAAGGTTGAACTAAGAAACAGAGGATGGAAAGAGACATACAGGCCTTGGGACTTGCAAAACACACAAATAAAAAGGCTGAAGTGAGAGTCCTAGTCTAGTAAATGTTGCACTACACCACATTAAAAATGGAACCAAAATTCTCAAATAGTAGCAGGAGTTGAAGCGCTGGTACGTTAAGAAGAACTGCTGATGTGTGTGCAGCAAAATCTGAAGAGCTGGCAACACTGGAGAAATTCAGAGCACATACAGATAACTGGACTGGGTTATTTCAACAGTGTTCTAGATGCTCTTCTGGGTCCATTTCACCATTAAAGGAATTTTAGAGTGACATAAGAAAGAACAACTTCTGCTTGTTATCTACTCCGCATTTCCTCATTCAATCTCTATCCTATCCCTCACCTAATGCTTTACTGTATAAGGACATGGTGTTCAGCCACAGATATAAACCAGGTATAGTAACTTCAGCACTTTCACAATTTAATATAGCACAATTATCATGGGGAAGCTAGATACTTCTTCTGCAAGCAGATCTCATGTGTCAGAGCTATGAGCCATTATTTCTGACAGAAAACAACAGCTTATTACTCATAGCCTCTGTTGTGAAATCTTTGGTGAAGTGCTCTCTCTTATTTTCCAAGGTCACAGGAGGGCTAGATAAAATCCACCTTCTTTCGGTTTGCATTCACGTGTGTGTGTGCACACTTTTGTTCTTTCATTGCTATTTGGGCTGGGGACAGGCTGGATTTTAGAAGATAAAGCCTGATCCTGCTACCCACACAGAGGATAGCTGCTTGCTTTGATTCTAGAGGGGCTGTTCAGAGAGTAAGACAGCAGACAGCTTGAGTAAGGGTGGCAAAATTCAGCTCCTAATTATTAGATTAAAACCTGAAAACTGCTGTCATGTACAAAGGGACAAAGTGGAATTTGGCAGACGGCTAGGGAAAAACAAATCTTATCATAATGACAAATAATTGCTGAAGACAACCTTGTCATTTTTGAGAGCATCTCAACAGTTCTCTCTTTTTTTTTTTTTTTTTGGTCACTGCTTATCAAAATTTGCATGGCTAGTTAGTGGGCTAATTTAATTATAAGCAGCATTTATGAACAGCCTGATGGGGGATCTGCAGAGGGTAAGAGAATCTGCTCTTGAATTATGAAACTGTACACATACACACATCTGGAAGCCGTCATGGGACAGATCACTGTCTTGTAAATGCGTGTTGAGTGTTACAATGTTTTACTAAGCACTCCCAATCTGTCAAGTTTACAGGAGAGTAGAGACTGGGAACAGTTGGGATCATTTGTGGCTTAGAGCTATTAGCTACTTCCACCCACTTATTGTGACGTTATTAATAGCAAAATAACCTAAAGAACAGAACTTGGCTTAGTCAATATCTTAAGCAACAGGAGTAATTTTCACTAAGGGCCAAAATCAGGGAGGCAGGACCCAGCTGAGTCATAATCAATGCTGGGGAACACTGCATTATTTTGCACTATATTTGAATTGGTACCCTAATCTGTGCGCTCTGTTCTTCAGAAGTCTTACATGGAGATGTTTGTGAAACCTAGTCTAGTCCTGCCATTTCAGGTCTCTCTAAGAGGTGGCATATGGTTACATTGCTGAAGGAACATCCTAAGGAGGAAATGCTAGGGAAGCAATGTGCTGTCGGCCACCACTTTACTAATCTCTCCTCCTACCAGTGGTTAGTGAGGATGGCATTATGTACCACATGAGAGATGAAGAGCTTAAATGTTATTAAATTATGGACAGGGTAACAAGAGTTACAAGCCAAAACACAAAATTATGTTAGCAGTGCTCTATGCTATCCCTACTAAAACTCAAGTTAATTGCCTAAAATCCAACACCATTATGCTTACATGAGATCCCGGGATGCTTGCAATCACTATATTAGCTTTGCCAAGGGTGAGTGAGTGCCTAAAGTCTCCTAGAGTCATTCACAGAGCTCAAAATTGCCCCGTTAGCTTCCAAGGCCCAAATCACACAGAAGTCCAGCTCTGGCCTGGCACATAGGACTGGATTTCATCCCATAGAAAATAATCCCATAATACCCTGCTGAGGAAATTGAGTTTTGGTTTGTGAAAGAAACTTTGCACCAAGTTTCTTCACCAGCCAGAGCCACAGTTCAACAAAAAGACGTGGAAGAGTCTTAACTCTCCGGAGCTTTTGGCTCCTTGTTAAGCCAYTGTATACCTGTTTAATTCAAACCTCCATCCAGTCATTAAATATGCTTTTTTTAAAAAATAATGGATCATTATGATGTGATTTACGACATTGGTGTAATTGTCAGAATTACTGTGGGTAATTAAAATATTAAATGCATGCTGCCAGAGGCTTCAGTCACTCTCAGCAGCCTCATTAAAAATCAGGAGCTGACCAAATTATAAATAGACTGGTTTGCACAAGTTCATAGGGAAAGCTAATTACGAAACTTATCCTTATGCACTCAGAACACACACAATCAGTCATGCAAATTCTTTAAGTGATTATACTATTGTATAACATGGAATGGGATTAGTATGTACAGTGGGTGCAACTCCAGGCACAATGTGCAGTACAACTGTACTTTGCATGGTGAATATGAGTCCCCAAAACTCTTACACAAGCTTGATGATAGATGTGGGACAAGGGCCTGGTGAAAAGAGAGAAGGTGTATTTTCACATGAGATACAGAAAGAGACTGATAAATACTGAAAGAGGTAGAAACTACAAAGGATAAGGCTCTCTGACAACAAAAGCAAGCCTGAGAGAAAGAAGAAAGGCTTGTCAATAAAACGGAAGAGAGTTTTAGAGAGAAGTTGGAATAAACTTTGAACTGGTTGGTTACAGTCATCAAGAATGGTGGCTAGCTAAAATAATAGGGAGTCTAAGTGTCTAAATACAGTGAGTGTGAATATAAACTGAGATTAACAAAAATATTGTATTTAAGGGCAATGGCTGAGACTTTTTCATATCTAGTGTTTTGAATGTTTTGCTTTCCAGAAGGGAGTGGAGGCCCATAGACAAGACTCAGCAGAAATTCAATCAAGAAGTACATCATCAATGAAAGAATTACACCCTTAGGGTTAGTAGCACAATCTCCAGTGACTGTGATGTGGTAAGAATTTTAACCTTCCAACCCAATGTCCTGGGATGTCTTAGAAATTGAAAGCCCAAATGGAGTATGCTTTTGCTTATTAAGGATCTGGGGAGGCRGGGGGAGTGGAACCTGTCACTTCAATGCCAGTAAACAGACTGGCTTGGCAAGAGACAAAGCAGTCTGTACAAAGCAAGTTTGGGCAGATTTTACACACTCTGCAAGGTGTTTGCCAGTGAGTCTTGTGTGTCAAGCCTCCACTAAAGTACCTGATTCATGCACTGATCTTTGAGCCCTACTGGCTATGTGAGTTTCAGCAAAGATCAAAAAGACCTCATTGTTCTGTGAGCAAGATTCAGCCGCTATGCATCGACAGAACAATTTATTAGGGTGGCTTAAAGATTCTTTTATACAAAGAAGAGTTATGTTCCAAAAACAATGCTGATTTATTTTCTGTGTACCTGTGCAAGATTCTAGGGGCTGAATATTTGGAGAGAGAAAGTATGGGAAGATGTCTCCCATCTGAATTTTCTAACTCAGATAAATCTAATTAACTGCATGTGTATTTACCAGCTCATGATGTCTAGCTATCCATTCATCTAATCTGTCACCATGACTGACAAGGACTTCTCAAAAATACACAACAAGAAATATGGGACTCCCCAACAAAACAAAAAGTGGAATGTAAAATAGCATCTCTTTTTCCTAGAGGAGCTCCCTGCTTAACATCAGCTCACAAATTACCAGTGTCCAAAATGTCTATCTTCTTCCTTGCATTGCCCAAGCTCCAGCGACGCCCTTTGCGGAATTTCAGAGGGATTCTTTTTAGTACTTCTCCACTGAAGTGTCTGAGAGGTACCTAAAGGTATCCACACTTTTTCATGTTTCCACGAACCCTCTGAAGTTTGGCTACCCCCTGAAATACCCCCTCCACATCTCCTCCATTCTAGCAATAAAAGTAAAACTGAAGGAACGCGAAACTTGTCTAACTTGTGAGGTTTTCACTATGCCAACAGAGACTGCTAAATTTTCCACAGAGCCCCCACCCTGTCGCATAAATATCAGGTAGTGATCAAAAGCACAATGTGCCTGCTGACAAAAGGGATCTTGCTCACTGTAACAACACTTTCTCCACCTCTATCTATCTCCCTTTTCTTGAGAACACAGTTTTACACTTGTCCTTCATACAAATAACCCGAGGGTGGGAATTATTCAGAAGGCTCGTGTTTGACACCCCATCTGTTCATTTCTGACAGCGATATATAATGTAAGGCTATAAAAACTTGAAAAATAATGCAACATAAAAAGGGATTGACTCGGCTCCAAGAGGCCATAAACGGTAACAAATACCATTGTATGATTTATTTCATGCTGTAATCTTTACAGTAAGTCATCTTTCAGACATTTCCTTGTGACAGGTTTTAATAATATTAATGCCCAGAGCAATCCAAATCATCGCCAATAGACATATTTATCAAGCTGCCAATCCAAGTAAATGAAATTCTATAAGCAATAATGTAACATGTTTAAAGGAAGCTAATAAAACAAGTCAGGAGAGAAATATTACTGCAAAGTATTCTCTCTCTAATCCAGCCCTGGATTTTATACAGCCAAAATGCAAATCTTTCTCTCCATGATTTATTGCTCCAAAAATACCAATGACCTTTTCAGGAGCTCTTGCACAGCCCTTCTCACACATTTATAAAGATCGTGATGCATTCTGCCAGATTAGCTGAGCTAGAGCGCTTAGCATTACTGCTTTGTTTTGCTCTACCTTTGGATTGGGAAGTGATGGGTTGCATCAAAGAGTAAGATCTTAAGTCTTTAAGATTTATTAAGGACTGACAAGCCCTAACGTAGGCTTGGCAACTCAGTAGGTATTTATGAGCAATTATCCAGGCACTAGATAAGTTTCAATTAAGGGGGAGCTAAAACTTGGTTCTTTAACCTGGTTTCTCCTTTCATCTAATTCAGGTTTTATTAATCCTTTGCTTGGCTGAAGTGACTCTTAATCAGGACAAAAGGGAAGGAGACATTGCAGTGCTGGGTACACATGGAGCCTTGCTCACAAACATTCTTTTGTGCCTCTCTAGAAACTTAGCAGAAATGAAAAACAAGAGTCAACAATTCAGCAAAACACACACCATTAAATTTGTCATGCCTTAGGCAAGAATGTGTGGAAAAACCATGACTAGTAAAGCAAGTGTATCGATGCAGAGGCTCAGAAGTGCTTCAGGAATCCTAACAGGTTTTTATGCATTCACTTCTGGCCCAGCTTTATAGGTCTTGTTTGTTTTGTTCTTTTGTTTTTGTTTTTAATGATGCTAATTAAATTCTTTCCCTGGATACAGAGACCTGCTTTTCATGTGGAAAAAAAGAAGTGAGGAATGAGTCAAGTGTGTGCGGTACAACGGAAGATATCTTTCATTAAAATACTCTAGGACTCCAGAAATATTAGCAAGACCTGGACCAAGCATGTGTTTTGAGTCTTATAATAGGCCATGCCCAATTCCTTCCCACTCGACAGTATGGAATTTTCCTGTATTCTGGTTTCATTAAATTTTTCATTGACTCTTCCACATGCAAACCTTGTTTCAAAGCCCTAGATGTAAATTCCTGTGTAAGAATATGGTTATTTAATTACTAAGTATTTAGCTGGCTAAACTTCCTGATTAACATAGAAATTTTCAAAGGAATCTGTAAGGGTGGGAGGGGATAGGTACCCAAGTCACTTTGAGAGCACTGCCTGCTAGACACAGGAGAAGTAATCCACACTGTCTATGCAAAGGACTCTAGGAATGAAACTTGTGTTGAAATGCCTGCTCTCCCTGGTTCAGATCACAGTTTACCATCCCAAATTAAACACAGAAGAGATCTGAACTTGGAGCTRCCCTTGGCCACTATCCTAACCACTGGGATACAAAAGGTCAATGTTGGCTTTTCTCTTAGCTAAACACTCAAGGTGGAAAACTTCAGCTTTAACCTGAAAACAAGCAATTGGATCCAATTCTATTTTTGGCTTAAATAATAATAAAAAAGTATATGAAACTGATTTGAAAACTCTATGCTTGTTACAAAGAGTCAGCCTCAAAACAGCTATCCTTAGCATTGTGCAGGTTTGTTCCATGACTTTAGAAATCTCATTTCATCTCTTCTACTTCCCTTTGCCTTCCCACCCTTTGTCTACCCTTTCTATTTAGACTGTGAGCTTTTTAAGGCAGAAACTGTCTTTTACTATGTTCATATACAGCATCCAGCCTAATGGGCTCCCAGTTCCATTAGAAGTCTCAAGACGCTGCTATAATACAAATAATAAATACTGCAACTAATAATATCAACACTGTAAAACCTCCTCCCCAGGGAAGTGATGGAAGACCAGTCCCTGGTGGCATTTAAAACTAAACACTAGAAAACATACCTGCCCTGACTGGTAAGAATATAGCATCTTTATGATAATGGTAAGGAGGAATAATCTTGGTGGAGAAGGGAACAATTATTTATCCGATATTTGGCCACGTCTTTAGGGAATTTCAGACCATCTCCTAGTAACATTTTTGTACCTTGCTAAGCAGCAGCAGAGATCTCAGGGAAAATAAATAAATAAGTTAGAAATATATAATCCCCAAGGTGTAATCCCAGAGTATGGAAACTCACTTCTCTTAAATACCTCCCTCTGGYATAATTGACTTTTCATGCGTATGTTAATAATGATATTTCAGCAGGCTGTGAGGACTTTTTTTTTCCTTCCCTCTTTGGTAAATTATGTTACTGGGCATGAGCAGGGGGAGGGCTGCATTATAAATCTTATGTTTTCACTTATATTTAACAAGTCAGCACAATGCAACAGTACACACGTATGTATGTACCATGCTGGCCAAACTTTTTCAGCTGACCTAATTGGTTAGGGCAGCAGGGTCAAGCAACATTTTATTGTCCTGGTACCCTGTATGTGCTGGGGACAGCTGCTAAGATGCAAATCTCTCCAGAGGAGATCTTAGACTCCGTGCCATGCTGACACTTGCCTTTGCCACCAAAGCACAAAATAGGGTTGTGGAGGGATGGGGGCTTTATTTATTAAGCCTCTTTAGATCTATGGTACCAGTAAATTGCACACAAGTAGAAACAAGGTAGGAAATGCTACTTTGTGCATCTCCCTTCCACTACTAGGTTCCTGTCTACTCCCTACAAATTCTAGTATAATACAGTTTGCCAACATGTTCTGCCACCCTCTCTAGTAGGTGGTTTGGAAAAGTGTAAAAGCTTGTTACTACTGACAGCTCAGTATCAGACTATGACACCCCTCCTTATGCTGAATATAGTAGCTCAGGTTACGAGGAGTTCCACTGAAAGTCAACTGGACTGCTCAGCAAGTTAAGTACACTGTAGGTAAGAGTTCTGCAATTCATACTTTGCCTTAAAAAACAGATGACTGTGCTCTGCCATTACTTACCGAACTCTGCTGGGAATCAGATTCCTCTAGTCAAGGAAGAATTTAGACATGCAGCCTAGAAAAGCCTTCTCCAGCATTCCTAATGTTAGAGAGAAAGGCTGTAGGGTGTGATTCTCTTGGGTTTCCATTTGACTTTGGAGCAAACTTCTTCTGGGTATGCCAGAGTTTGTGATACTTCCAGATTGCTGCCATGACCACATTGAAATTAAGTGTCTGAGTGATGAGCAAATCTCAGCGCTGGCTGTTCATGTTCCCAGCCCAGCAACTGCCCTTGCCTCCTCTCTGCTCTCTTAGAAGTAGCAGCAGAATAAAATGCACCCATGATTCAGCTGTTCAGTAATGGTATGCCATTGAGCTTCTATCTAGTAGGCAATGAACACTTCCGTGAGGTGCATCAATCCCTTCCTTCTCCTTCCCCTTATTTCTCCACACTGGCATCAGGTATCACAGCATCTCATAGATGCTCACAGGCTTTGAGCCTGCTGAAGGGTATGAGCTGTTGCACCAAAGACTTGGATGCAGGCATACGCTGTACTTTTCCAGCTGTTCAATTAATCAAGGTAGAGAGAAGTCATAAACCATCCACTGCAGCCACAAGCACTAACAATATCAGAATTAGGAAATAGGTATACCCTGCCATTCCCACTTTCCATGCAGTAAGTCCACGATATGCTTGCTCAGCAAACACAGCTCTGTATTTCTTACCCATCAACAAAACTCGGATGAGGAAGAACCCTGAGGGACCTTGACTTTTCAGGATCTCCATCTGAAAAATGCAGCGATTCTTGATAGAATTTCAGTTTCTCTGAAACAAAGGCAATAAAAAAGAATTGGCTTCCTTTTGTATAGTCCTCAGTTGCATTTAGACTCTGGTTGCAAATGGCTACTATGCCATTTGAGGATTCTGTGTGGGATTCCAAAAGGCTAGACAAAGCAGCCCTGAGTAACCAGTTATCCATACAACTGCCCAGAAATACAGTACAGCATTATAAAATAGTAATTCTATATAGTATGCATATAATAATCTTAAACATGGTGAACGCTACACACTTAATGCACCATTTTGTTCAAAAGGAGGCTCCTTTTCTTTGTGAGGTTCTTTTGTTGGAATGTAGAAGCTAAAAGTAAAACTCATTCTAAAAGCCTCATTCATTTTCTCCTAAACGAATGAGACCTTTGTCTCTCTTCCTGGTGAACAAATGGATGAAGGAAACTTAGACCCACTACACATAACCAAGGTATTCTACAACATAACACACACTTGCATGACCTATAAGACCTTTTTTTCTCTCATTTTGCACAGGAGAGAAACATTCTTGACTAGACTGAATCACAGGTTATCTTAAGAAAGTGGGGGCCCAGGGCTGGTCCTGAAGGTGAGGGGAACCAAGCTGCAGGGGGGTCCTGGGACTGGGCCTGTCATGAAAGATATGACGGGGAGTACTGGTCCTACAGGGAAGAAGGTATGCTCTAACTGCTCAAAGAAAACACATACTTCCACATGAGAAATAAGTTAGAGAGTAGGAAGAGCTCATCCACAGAATCTGTATTGTCTTAATTATCATGACTGACTCGCAATTATTTATGTCTCTGTTCCCATAGCATCTCTGCAAGTCAAACTCACGTTAGCTTCCTTACTTTCCCATTAGGAAACCAAAATTCAGAAAGGCTAAGTGGCCTGAAGTTCCAAATTGAATCTGGGGAATCAGATTAAGAAAATGAGCTTAAGTTTTCCAAATCCTAGAGTAGCAACCTAACAGCTGGGACATCTTTTTACTGACATTTTATCTGGTCCTTTCTGGGCCAAATTCTGAGTTGATGGGCCATTAAGACCAGCTTTATAACACCAGGTAGTGATTTGAAATGTACAGAAGCAACTTTGGAGATTTTTAAGAACAACAGAGTCTATCTGCAATCTCCTGCTTTTCATAGTGATGCAGCAGGTTCAGAATGCATCATGCTATTTCTCATACTCTACTCCCCTGGTCTGTATCTTTGTTGCTAATCTGCATTCCTTCCTGTATCAACATTTGCCAGAAGGCACAGTAAAGTTCTCCATGTCACGCGTCCAAACATGTCCAACATATACCAATGGGGAAGGGAACGTTGGACTAGAGGAACATTTGAACACACATATCTCCATCTTGTAAACTCACAGGTGAACCATCCCACATACCCTTCACTTCCTTGTGGTGTCGTAACTGTTGCCTAACCATACTAACCCATATGAAACAGCTACTGATTCTAACCATACCTCTGGTACAAAAAGGGACATCTCTCTGAATGGGTGATTTGTCAACATTAATAACCTGCTCTACACTGACGTGCAAAAAGCAGGTGCATTTACTCTTGGTAACAGGATAGCTCATTTTACAGCCCAGGGTTCAGTGAGGTGGGAGTCTGACAGGTGAAGAGAGAGCTCTCTGACAGCACCATGTGCCAGTCAGACCCTCTAGGTCAAGCATAATGAAAGTGTTGCCGGCCAGGTCAGAGGATGAAAACTCAAAAACAGTCTGTCCCACACAGGGACTAATAAGGAACTGATAAAACTCTTTTAGTCTTCTAAACCGAGATACCTGGTTAACTCAGTAGAACTGTGTTCAGTTCCAGCCTTCACCACAGACTCTCCAGGTCACTGTGAGCAATTTGTGCAGGGTCTAACTGCTCAGGGTAGCTCTGAGATGCTTCAGAGAGAGAGGACAGGGGGAAATGCTCTCATTTACTTTCATTGGTGATAAAGGGTGTGTGTGTGTGGATGATAAAGGAGAAATAGCCAGTTTTCTATCTTACCCAACTGCCATCTAGTAAGCCATTCACACTCCTGTTAAAATGACAATAGTATATTAGCTCCTTTGACTGACGCTCACAAACTCTGAGGCTCCTGTATTAGTTTCTAGATTCATGACAACGAATGCTAGTTGCAGGCCCTCCTCATCCAAACTTTCTTACCTCCCTTCACCACACAGTGGCTTTGGAGACAACCAGACCATCATGTACTATTTAAACTATGTTAGAGACAAAGGAGAGGAATGAATCAAAGTGTCTATAATTAAGTTCTGTTTTGCTCTGAAACATCCAGAATCATATGGGAAACTGACAGCAAGGTCTTATGCCTGGCAAAACTTCTGATCCACCTAAGGCAACCACTCTCTCTAGTGCATATCTGGGGCAGAACTGCAGGTTTGTAGACACCTGCTTTATTAATATGCATTTATATTTAAATGCCATCTTGTCCTTTTAAAATCTAAAATTGCCTAAAGAACAGAAACAAAACCAGCCTGGTGGAGAGTTCTTACTCTCCACCAGGTATCAATGTTTTTTTTATTTGTTTGTCACTGACTTTTATTAAGATGCTTTTGCAGTTCATGGAAGTGTCTTTTCTAGGAAACAACTAGCTTTCAAAGACCCTCGCTGTATCTATGTTGCTAAGTGTGTAGAACTGAAAACGGGCTCCAGTTTTCCTTTCTATGTGACATTACTACTTAGAGTCCTCCAGGTGTCAGCATGTTTGTGCTCATTCACTCAGCCTGGCTGAGCACACTGTGAATGAGTTTTGCATTTATCTCAACTATCTGCAGCTCACAGAGATGTCTTGTAATGGGGTTTGGCTGCCATCTGCTGCTAAAAAGATTTATAAGTGTCTGAAATGTAAGTAGGCAGGCATGTATATATCCACATTTAGTGGAGAGCTCCTTGTCAACTCTCTAAAGCAAGCACCGTCTCCATGGAGGGGAGACACCAGCAGAGAAGTTCACAAGAGCCTAGAAGCAGTGTGCATGTGTATATATACATATATATATATATACACACACAAAAACACACATGTAGACATCACACACACATTCTCACAAACTAAAAGACACTCAAATGAATGATGTGTGTCTAGAAGTCCAAGAATGTTTTCAGCATTTCAGCTAGCATATGAGATCGCAGAACCCACACACTAGCCCTAAATAGCCCCACAATTTTGGTGAGCACAGAATGGTACTCCAAATTTCAGCCCACTGCCATTGCTAGGACATAAATCAAGTGCTGCCTACTGGGTTTACTAAAAATAGATGTGGAAATGCTAATACCATATTATATGACACAGGTCAGGCTAGATAACCTAACATTATATTTCGCTTTAAACTCCTAACAAAAAATGCAGCAAGCTTCACTTTGGTGCAGTTTAGACTTGGATCCAAGAAGTCACATTTTCCATTTCCACAGAAAACCAAAACCAAACAAGCCCCCAAACCTTGAAAATGGAATTTGAGGTGAAGGAGAAATAAATTGCTGTGCTTTGCGTTAGATATGATCACGATTAAATTGTTTTTTTCCATTCAGCTAAATTTTGCAATTGTCTGAGCAAACACTGGTAGTATTGCCACATGCCCTGCACAACCTCAAAAACAATCTGCTGACTTCATGTTTGATATTTCCTATTCTCATGACAATAAAGATCTAGACACACTTCCTAAGGGAATCCTGATCAAGAACCTCATACAAACTATCTGCAAAATTCTGGTTTTACTCAGCTGTACCTTTTGCTCTGATTATACACATGCTGCAGTACATTTACTTCAGTCTGTTACTGAAGAATAGTAGCCTGTGCTAAACCTAGTAATAAAAAGAGTGAAAGTTTTGGAAAAAGTATGTTTTATCCTACTTTCTTTTAAGCCAAGAAGTTCTGAAAAAAAGGACAAAGAAGCATTAAACATTGAAGAATAATCCATGAGGTTTATTAGCATTATCGGAAAACTCCCTGTTTTATCTGACAAGTAAATGGCTAAATTCTAACCCATTCTTCTAGAAAAATAGTTACTAAATATGCAATTAACACAGATTTATTCACTTTTTTTWAAAAAAAAAGGAGGAAAAAAAGAGACAGACTTTATAATTAAAAAAAAATGTTACCTGAGAAAGATTTTGAGTGAAGTCTGCTCTTACACTGACATTTTTTAATCTGCTCTGGATCCTCTATATCACTATGACAGGCTTTACAGTAGAAATGCGCCCTAGAAAACAAAAGTGGATTTGGCAGAAATAGATTATATTTAACTGAGAAAAGAATAAATGCATTTGTCTGCTCTTGAAAGCTTTTCTGTTCTAGACCTTTTTAAACAATACAATAAAAGGGAATATTACCTTTTGACTTCTGCCAGGGAATGAGCAATAAAAAAGCCCATTGTATTCCGATGCAGCTTTATCTGTACAGATGGATTGATCAGGATAGTGCTGTATTAGGAAATGATCAAAAAATAATTTGTCTGTCAGGTGACATTTTTGGCTTTGATTGTATAAGAATTCAGAATGGTTCATTCCTACCTCAAAATCTTACATTAATCTCCTTTGTTATAAGTTCTATGACTTATGAGAGACATAAGAAAGTAAAATTGATACATATTATAGATGAAGTTCAATGACACAAAGGGAATTTACTGTCCATGAAACCTTGGTGGAGATAGGCAGAACAGAGACTCAAACCATGCACATCAATTTTTGTTAGGATTTCTTCAGTTTATTCAGCTCTGAGAGGTTCCTGGGGATATGGAATTGTTTTTAAATAGTTTGCTAAAGTTATAAACTTCACAGAAAAGGTGGTGAAGCACTACTACCACATTATTTTGAATGCATTTAATTCAATGAAAGCATTCATAGTCTAGCTGTAGACTGAATGGGCCATATATTTCCATTTCTACATGAGGTCACTGAGAATCCTGAATACTCCCAGTCAAAGCACAATTTCTGTGCAACTGAACATAAGCATTTAGAATGTTTAATGTATTTGCTGTAATGCTGAACATGCCAGTTATACCTAGGGGAGAAAACCTCTTTCTAAAGGAGCCCCTTTAAAATTCAGATCATATATCCCTCCTGGGCTGCTGTAAGCACATCTTGGTAGAATCCCCTTGCAACATTATTATATTTACCAGCTTCTGCTGGGTAAACCACTCAGGGTACTACCTCAGTGCAAATCGTTATTGATTTCCACAGTTTTGCTAAATATTAGCAGTGTGAATGGAATGGGGAAGGATGACAAGGTTGCTAATCTTTGCCTTCTACATAAAAGTCCTCTGTTCAGCTCCTCCTTATTCGTGGTTCAAAAGACAAAACAGACATTTTAATGATTATAATCATTACTACAGACACTGTGGCAACACTCAGAGGTCCCAGTTCCAGAAGAGGTACCTCTTCTATATCAACTGTTGTATAAATAAAGATCAAATATAGACTCTATCCCAAAGAGCTTCCAGTTCCCTTTTTCCCTCTTGCTTTCTCTTTTCATCATTCTGTTTTCACCCAGACAACATATAAACCAAGAAACAATAGACTGAGCTGCGGCCTGCTTTTCATTACTGCTAAGCAACTACAACATCTATTGATTTCTTTCAGTGTGTGGATCACTCAAGATTTCTGGAAATTAGCCCTGGTATATTTCTCACAGCAGTGTTTCCCTACACCCCTTCATTTTGCTTTCAGAGTTTCTATTCTACAGTTTGCTCAAAACAGCCATTTCCTTTATACAAGTGGAGAAAGTAATAATTGTACTCAATAGTCTGCATTTTCTGGATGATTTCTCAAGCTTTTCTAAGATTTATGGTGTTCATTTATTCCCCTTTCTGAACTAGTTCCAGCTTCCCCATTAGGATGTCTTGTATTTCATCATTAGAACAGACAGTGTTATCTGGCCTAGGACCAGATCAGCTTCAGAAAGAAAGAGCCATGCTGTCAGCATTGACAAATTATCCCTTTATGACAATGCATTACTGAATTTAGGAGCCTCTGTAAACTCATGTGGTTAAAAAATGAGGAGGCATTTCCATTACCATTCAAAATAAATATGCTTGAGTCATGCCAAATCAAAGTGAGAACTGCATGTGGAATGGAAGGTGAGGATGGTGTTTCATTCTCTGTCTCTTGCCTGATTATCTGTGAGAAAAAGGAGACAGAAGAAATTGTTGCATATGGTAAAATTCACTCACTGGCACTTCTGCAATCAGAACAGACCTCTTGTTCCTGTCTCCTAAATATTGTGTATAGGGAATAAAGAGGTGTATAAGCTTTGTGCAGACTTGGGGACAAGTTCCTTCCAAGTTTTCTGGAAATTTTTAGTTTGGAATGGGTTGACTAAGAGAAGTCTCCCAGAAAATTACCTCTCTCCTTGACTGCCAAATTTGAGTTCAATTCCCAAAAGGACAAGGTTCAGTTTAACAAAGCACAGCCTGGGGAAAGAAAGCAGGTCACAATCACAAAAAAGCAGAAATATCTGGACCTGTCTGTACTGTGAAAAGATACATCTGAAGTGATGCAACAGGAAAACATCCATGTCTGTTCTACATACCGACAAACCTCAATAAAAGTCATGCCTGCAAAATCACTGGAGAGCTGAAAAGTTATCACCTTGTAGTTTTTGTCTTCCAGAAGCATCTTGTTCTCCACATATTTTCTCTTTGTCTAAAAGGCAACCATAAGGATGATGTATTTATTCAAAGGGAGAGTGAGTGGCATGTGTAACCTACAGCTGGGCTGATGCCTTAATACTATATGGTATTAAATCAATGCTCTCAGCTACTGGAAGTGGAACTGAAATCCACCATACGTTGTCAGAGACAATATCAAAGTTAATAAAAAATAGGAAAACTTATTAGGTCAAGAAAACYCTTATCTTTTCTGGATACTTCCAATTCACATTATCATTGAAGAATAACCATTATTATGACAGATGAATAAAGTTAATGAAAAACTTCACAGGACCGTAAAGTATTGGGAGCCCATTACTTTGGGCTTTGAGAAAAGATACACCTTACTTTGTGGTAAGGTTAATTGTCTCCCTGATTATTCAGAGACTGGCCTTGCATTAAGTCCTGCCAATCATAACTACAATTATTAGAGGTGTGATATATTGCTGAACTGTGATGCCCTACTTCAGTGTAAGCTTTCTTTTTAAGTATATAGTTGTGTGACTGAGGAAGGGTTGTTTATATGTAAGTAGTTAAAGCAGCAAAATGTTCTACTGCTTACAACTCCTTACAGTTGTAAACTGTCACTCCTTACCTCATAGTATAAGCCATTCTCTTGGCAAATTAATACCTTCCACATAAAAATTAATAGGCTGTGTAAAAAAAAAGTTCATTTCCAAATAAAATTTAATGGATTTTTTTTAGACTGGAAAAACACTTTTATGGCAAAAGTTTGTTGAGTTTTCATAGTGTTTTAAAAAACTGAAAATATCAGTTTTGCCAGCTTTGCCACATCTCAACAAAATACTTGGACTTGAATGAAATAGCATGTGTCAATGAAAAAAAAAATGAAACACCTGACAACAGAGCAGCCCCAGTTCTAGGTACAACTTAAACATTGACAAACACTCTATTTCCTTCATGTAATATCTACTGAGTTTGCCTAAAGGAATTTTGTGAAAAGTCCCTGAAAACCAATAGTCATCTCCAGCACAAATTAAATTTATGTGAAGTATCACATTTGGCCACTAGGTGATAGTAAAAGCATGCCCACTGCAGGACAAGCAAAATCAACTTATTCAAGCCATTCAATGCCCAACAGTTATTTCTTATCTTTTTATTACACCTTATGATATTGACTGGGAAACTGCTGAGCAATTTCTGGATACTGCAAAGTTAATAGGCAGCTTAAGAGTTTTGTGTTGTAGTAAGTAATGATCAGGAAAGACAGGTGAAAGGACGATAAATTTAGATTGTCTCACTTTGAGAGATAATATGATTTCTAAGTGTCACCTGACTTTCTGTTAAAGTCTGTGTTGAGATCCTAAGCAGCACTGCAGAAATTCAGAGACCTCAGACTGTTCTTGTGTAAATGACCCCATAAGAACAAATTAAAGAAATTCATAAGCCTAGAAAACACTGAAGTGGAAAAAACATGCTATTAACTGCATAGGGCCTGATTTTCAGGCCATTTTCTTTTGGTCAAGCAGAAGTGATCCTGCTCAAGTGCTTTAAGRAGAGTTCAAATTATGAATGCATTAGAGAATGAAATTAGGTGTAGGAGCAGAGAGCTAGTAAGGTCTATACAATGCTGTAATCAAAAGTGATTTACAGAGGCAGCACTCACATCACATTACTGATTTTAGACCTATAGCAATAGCCATGGTACTTCCACATGTCATCTAAATACAGTAGCATGGCTTGCTATAGACCATCCTTYGCCTTGGCAACTCTTTGCACAATCTCTTGTAAAATACATCCTACTTTGCTTTAGCTGTGCTCTAGACCTTTATTTTCCACCTCTTGTTCTGAATTTAAATATTAAATTCAAAATAATCTATTAGGTTTTCTTCCCTTCTCTGCCAAGCTAAAACCCAGCATGTTCAAGATAAGTCTGAGAAGATCCAGGTGCAGTTTCTGCTCAACAGAGTCAGGCACAGATTTCAGAGAAGATCCCACCGGCCTACGTTTGCGTTACATAGACAAGTGGAGGATGTACCTCAGTATTCTCTTTCCCAATGAACAAATCTGTTAGGAGAGTAGACAAGCCAGGAACCAAGCAGCTTTGTGCTATAAAGCCTAGCTTCAGTTCAGCAAAACAGATGATGCTGTCTCCAGTCCTCCAGTCCCAGTTGGGGATGTTTGGCAGGTACACCTGTTTCATAGTAGGAAAGTGACTATAAGTCAGCCGATATAAGCAGGGCCACAACATTCCTGTAAAACATTTCATTTCTTCTTTGCCTTCATCATTCTATTTTTTGAAAATCTGTGCTAGAACATGCTAATAGATGGCTAACCAGGCTTCTGAATTACTCATTATAAATAGATTTTGCAAAAAGCCCAAAGCCCAGATTTTCAAATGCATTGCTGGTTATCATTTGATAGGCTGATTCAGCAAGTTACCCAAGTATGACGCGCTGGAAGCACTCATTGTATGGCCCAAAAACATTTGATATCTGAGCCCTCACTGACATTAGATGTTTTAACTCTTGAATAAGCATTTACCGACAACTGTTACATCAAACAACAAAACAAAAAAAAAWTTTTTTTAAAGTAATGTTAAAAGATATTCTACCTATGTTAGTAATTGGATGAATAAGAGACACTAGATAAAATCTTGGCCTTTTATAAAAGCAAGATCTTTGATTCCAAAAAGGCCAGAATTTCAGCCATGACAACTAGCATGACAGACAGACAATTGTGCTACCTTGTTATGAGACTGAATTATTTGTAAAATCACTCTCGTGCTTGGGTAGTTATTCTTGATAGACAGCACTCTAGGAAAAAAATATAACTTTTGATTAATATGCTAAGCTCTTTCTTTTTTAAAGTCTGGGTAGATTACTTAAGCAGAAAGCAACTGGAGAGTGGTTACACCAGAAAATAAGATATAGCTCAAAGCCCATATCAAGGGACCTCTACACACTGAGCAAATCCAAGTCYATCACCTAGAAAGGAAGACAGAAAGATTATAAACTAATGCTACACAGTATTTGACACAGGATAAAGAATTGTACCCATATGCCACTAAAACCCCAGAGCTGAGAGAGGCAACAGTAATTAATATTATTTGCTTTGCAAATTCCACCTGTAAATTCCACTCAGACTAAAACCTCTGTTTCAGTAGACACTCTACAAATAGAAAACAAGGATAAACCAATTTGGAACTTGCACTTCTGGACTGATTCTGCTATGCTAGTTAAGTCACCAACTCCACATAATCCAGTAATATTAAAAAAAAAGAGTCCCTAATTCAAGTCTGATCAGTACGAAGATACTTCAGAGACCTGGCAGTAGAGCTGCACAGGACAGTAATGCGTAACTCTCTCCAGTGTRAAGAGCCAGACTGCTTGACTACTGACATAGTACTCATGACAGTAAAGATGGTAATAATACCATATTAAATAATACCACATTCTGTAGGGGGCTGCAAAGCTGCACAGATGCTACCTGTATCAATCCTTCAAAGCATCTGATAAAATCATAGCAGAAAGTAGTCAGTCAGCTTTCAGAATTCTCCTGACTGAAAGAACATGACAAGACAAATATGCTCCTCTGCCAGACGCACTGTCTGTGTCATTGTTGATATTAATCATGTAGAGAACAAAAGCACTGGAGCATCTCATCCTACCTCATGATATTGGAAGTATCTTCAGTATAAGGTTGTAGAGAGTTAACATCTGCTAGAATCAGACAGGCACTTGCAGACCCCATCTATATCCCAAGAAAGAAAAGTTGTATAGGGTTTAATCTCATATGAAGTAGAATAATCTCCCACAGTGAGCTGATACGATTTTAGGCATGATAATAACTAAAGACATCACGATCCTACTACTTTAGAGTTGTACACATGCCCAGATGTTATGGGAATGATGTAATTCGGAGCCTTAATGTTCCGATCAAGCAGTAGATAAAGTACATAATACATATATCGATTTTCAAAGTGCTGCAAATACATGAAATTTATAGCTTCTTGTGCTAAAATCTTCCTAGAAGAGGTTACAAAATAGGTAGCAGTGTTATATTCATCCTCGGTGAAGTCCAGTCAAAGTACTTCATGGGTCAATACTTAGGCAGGTCAGAAGAGCTCCATCTCTGTCATCTAACTGGTATTAGAGCTTGCAGTGAAGTTTTAACAAAGAATAGTTTCATTTATGGCAGTGTTTTTATAGTCTTCTGTGAACTGGATGGAGAACCACTAACACAGGTCGCTAACAAGTAAAAACCATAGTTAAATTAGTGATTTATGTTTTGTTTTGTTTTTTCAATTTTTTTTTGTTTTGTTTTTGAATTCAGGTCCATGTCCTTTGTTCCCCCTGAGATATTTTACTGAGTCTTCAGTATTTTAAAGTATGATGTCTCTTCTTTTCTGGTCATCTATGGATGAAACTCAAAAATGAATCATACTTAAGAGGGCTAAGTGAGAGCTGTTCCAATAATTTAAATAAAATTTTCAGAAAAGCTGCACTCCATAATATTCCATAACATTTATTCCTGCATTCCATAATATGCTGCATTCCATAATATTTATTAAAATCACTTCATCAGTTTGACTTTGTCCTTTATTTTTTTCTTTTTTTGGTGCTTGAAAAATTTATAGCCCAGTCCTTGCATTCTCACTTCCCATGAATGATACGCTGATATGTAAAAGGTAGCTCCAAAATAAATGGAGCTATTGAAGTGTAAATCTCAACATGAAGTGAGTAAATGCAGCTGATGCATCCTTTCATAAGGGACATGATTTTCGCGAGATTGGTTCATCAATCAGAAAGGGAAAATGATAAAGTTCCTACCCGAACTCTCTTTAGATCTTCGAAGTTCAGTGCAGAGCCATAAAAGAAAGTAGTGTAGGCTGAATAACATTTGAATACAGCTTCCAGCTCCAGACTAGGAAGAGACCTATTCAACAGAAACAACAACAAGACAAAAAAATCCATTCTCTAATAATTGTATTCTCTTCAATTCTGTTTCTCAGAGAAGCCATTGCCATAATTACTTGCAGGTTATAAAAAAAAAACTATGGAAATTTTGGTAGCTCAGTTAAAGTGTACAATTTAGATTTTAATGAAAACAAGCCTTTTAAAAAACTTAACAGTCATGGAAATGTTTCCTAGATTTTTCCTGTCTTTTGCTAAGGTCATTAATTTTTCATGAGTATCATTCCATAATCATCCATGCAACTCTAATTTTGCAGCTCACTGTTACTCCATGAGAGTCCGGAAATGACACTTCCTAGGGTTTGTTTTTGCATTCTATGTTCACATGGAACTGCTGAACTTTTTCTTCCCAAGTGTTATTCTCTGTTCAATTTATGTAAATTATATTTCATACATGAACTTCTGTGACACTATATGACCTATAAATAACATTGTCAAGATATTCCTACATTAAGCCTAGTAATAAAGAATACCCTGTAGGAAGATACCTAATCTTGATTTAAAGACAAGAGTGGTAGAATTCATCAACTCTAAGCAGTTTGTCCCAGTGACTGTTAATCACTTTCTCTTGAAAATACATGCCTTGTTTCTTGCTTGAGTTTGCCTTCAAATACTAGTCATTAGGGTTTTTTGTGTCTGTATATGTGTATTCTATATTTAAAAGGATTTTTCTACTGGATGTGAAGCTACTTAGTAACTTCAGTCAAGCCAACTCCCAATCATCTTTCTGTTAAGCTAAACAGACTGAACTCTGCATCTCTTCCTCTAAAGCATTTTTTCTTGTCTTTGAACCTTTCCTGTACCTTATTTCCATGCACCCTCAATTCAATAGCTCTCTCAGAATGGAATGTCACAGTATTTCAAAAGAAATGCCTATAATATTCTGCTTACCTCTTACCCCACCATCACTGCATTCCAAGGCAAAATCATGTTTGTGCACCTAGACATCACCTACCTCTGAAGCTTCTGCTTTCAGAAACATGTCTAATAATTTCAGCCAAGTGGAAGAAGAGGATCCGACAAGACTGCTTGTTTGGATGCCTGATATTTTTTTTTTTGCCATAGAAAAGTGGTTTTATTCTCCTCCTTTTGCCATACCCCAGTATGATTTAAGTAGAAGTTACAAATTTCCTCTTACACAGAATAAAAAAGTATTAAAAATTTGAGACAGCTGATAATTAATTGACTGCCAGATTTGGCAAAACTTAAAGTTGAATATCTCAGGGAAACCCAGTTTACTACGCAATTTACAGAGGATTAAGTAACCAAAACAGAAAACATTTTATCATGAACATTCCAGCATTAAAGTCTCATTCCCCAGTTTGTTTTGTAACAGCTATTAATTAGCTATACAGCATGGCTCTCCTTTGCTTTCAGATCTCCTACATTTCCCCTAAAAGAATAAATGTGAATTATTTCAGAGAAACATAGATACTTACTCTCCCAGAAAAAGGATTTCCGTGCAAACATTTCCCTTGTCCTGAAGCAAGAAGTCTTGTAGAAAAGTAGTAACACTCTCCAGAGTGATATTACCGCAGACAACAACATAGCTACAGGAGATCAAACAAGATTTGAGACTCTGAAAACAGTGGAGTGATTGTTACAAATTTGATATTGTATGACATTGTATGTCTGCTTGTCAGTTATTAAACCAATTACTGCAGAAGACATCAGTTTGTGTCTTTGACTTGATGGTAATTTCATCCATCATGACCATGTACCTCAGAAATTATTTTGGAAAGGAAATGTAATTGTTGGAACTACTGAACAGTAGATTATAAAAGGAAAGGTGAGTCATAGAAGGAACTTCCTAAAGCACTGTAAAGCTTGTACCTAATCTGCCCAATCCTGGCTGGCAAAAAAAAGCCAATAAAATAGCCTAATTTAGAGACTGAAGAGATCTACTACATCAGCTAGCTTCTCTCTTCCTTTGAATACAAAGCCTATGCTGAAGGGTGATATTGACAAGGTCTGCTGAGACACTTTTGAGGCAAGGATCAACCAAGAGTAAGTTCCAGGATTTGATTTGAACTATTACAGGAAGCTCCCCAACATAACTGATCTGATTTTTATTTAGCAAATGCAAATAGCAATTATACTTACTTTTTCCCATTCACAACTTCATAGGAAGATTTGTAACTTTTATGGCTTTCAACAATTTCCACAACTTCAGGGATAAAATTTGCAAACAGCACCTAAGACAACAAGAAATATCACATCTCATTCACTTCCACCTATCCTAGTTATGACAAATTAATTTGAGAATTTAAATTGTGTGGAATAACAATCACAAATTTACTTTGGATTCCTAAAATCATTGTCACCTTAGATTCTTTTTGTCCATTATTTTGGCTCTCGTTCAGTCAAGTGTTTGTAGCCTCAGGAAGAAATAATAGAAGCCTTACCAGCTCTCAGAGGACAAAATTACTCTACAGCCATGCCAGTAAGTACTTCACATTAAAACTATGTCTGTGCATAATCGCTGCTGGAACTCTGCTAAGCTCAAAGTCTTTTGTGACATCACTGTTTACTCTGTCCCCATCTATCCTTTCCAGAAAAGGAATAAAGGTTTCTTACCAAACCCCCAATGACGAAGAAAATAATGAAGGTTCGACCCAGGGCTGTTTGAACCACAATATCACCATAACCAACAGTGGACATAGTCACCATTACTAGGTACATGCAATTGAAATAGCTGAGGGCCTGGGAATTTCCAGGGTGGACCCAAGGATCTCCATTGTTTTCTACCTGTCCAAGGGACAAAGAAGAAAGTGAGAGAAAAGTTTAAAGAAGGATTGAATCAAGGGGGCTGATTTGGGTCCATCTCTGACTATTATTTAATAAAGAAAAATTGGCACTATTATAATTACTGTAGAAGTGACTCACTACCAGAAAATGAGGCCTTGCAACTATGTCTGGCAACATAGCCAAGTAAACTGTACTGGCTTAAATCATGCTTTGTCCTGACACAACAAAACTGTTTTTCTCCCCACCCCCACCAGAGAAGGCCAACCTCCTTAGGGAAAACATACATCCAAAGCTCACACAGTAATACTGATTTAAGGCAACAAGAGAGGATGTGTAACTGATTGTACATACCAGGTGAATAAATCCTGCAGCTGTGAGCCAGGTGCTGAGAAATACAGCAAAGAGTTTGGAGAGCTTGATTGAATAACTAGAGATGGAAAATGGAAAAGCCCATAGCTTTTAAGATATCTCTGCAAGAGTCAAAATTTCCTACATAACACCACCTTTGCTCAAAGAAAGCCCTTCTCATGTGTGTAACACTACTTAAGAAGGATTTAAAATTAGAAAAAAATCTTCCTACATTCAGCTTTTCCTATCATAGGCAACATGTCAATAATCTCATTTTTGATCTTTATCAAACTTCAAAACTTCTAAGAGTTCTTGGATGTATGATTCCCACTTATTTTTTCCAGAGTCTCACACAGCTAATAGTTACAAAATTTTCTAATTTCTAGTCAACATCATTGATAATCAGTTTATTTCCATAAGCAATACTATTTTTTTTCCTGTATTACCAGAGTTGGCCAAAATACAGACATCAAGGAGAACATTACACTTCCAATTGTACTTGGTGACAGCTTTGACTTACTTGTTCTTGGTGATCCTGAGGAACTGTAGTATTCGGGGAAGTTCTAACAACCTAAGAGCTCTCAAAAAACGCAAACCTGCAGAAAAGTAAGTCAAAGAGGACAAAAAAAGAAAATCTGCATCTAGAGGCAGAGTGTTTACAGGTATGCAAATAAGTTTAGACATGCCTGTTTTGTTTTCCACATATTTATAGTAGATTCTACATTAAACCTGACATGAGAGGATAGCATTGCTCTGTATTCAGGGCCTTTTGCTGCTAGATTTCCATTTATGTCCTCAAAAAAGGCCTTGAATTACAAGAAAAATTAAGAAATGCAGTTTATTTGAGCTACAACCTGAGAGATTAAGTGACATAATGTCCAGTGGACTATAGACCCCAGAGCATGTATGAAAGTCATTCACAAAAACAGAGTACCATCTTTACTTCCCTTCTGAATAACTCCAGTACCAGTTGGGGAAGTACAGTGATGGGTAAGGCATTAAAACCCAGGCAGGCAGGCAAACAGAACAGAGGCAGTGATTGGTAATTCACAAGCCTCTCAAATTTTAAGAGATTTTATCAGCAAGGCATAATTTTGCTCCCATTTACAAAGAACATTTTTTGTAGTGGTTGTTAGTCAAAGTGTTTRCAAGTTAAAATAAACTAAGTTAGCATTGGTGTAAGATGCAGAATAACACGGATGGAGAGCAGGATCTCCAAGTCTCACTTACCAAGCCAATTCTTCTTTAAATAATAGGAAACAAAAACTGGAGGAATGGTGAAGAAATCCACAAGAGAATTCAGCTCAAGCCAGAACCTCAGCTTGTCATCTGCTGCCACAAACTAAAGATGAACAACATCAAAAAGCATGAAAGCTGGGTGATCTTGGTCTCAACAGAGCAAGAAGGCTCTCTGAGGAAGAGACTCATTTTTGCAGTCTGCTTTTTTTGGATTCTGTGGACACCCACTGAAGGCTTCTGTTTTGTTTCAGAAAGGCTTGGGCTGAAGCCCTGAGAACATAATGGCAGGCTGGACCCAAAGATCTTTCTGTTCTCTTCTCTCAACTGCCCATTCCATCTTTTTTCTAGGGTACCTTTCTCTATTGTTCTAAAGGATCAGTATAAAATCCAGGGACAGGCAGGACTCCATTCTTATTACCTAAAATCATCACAGGAAAAATCCTGCTTTCTAATAACTTGGCCAAAAATTCTAATGCCAAAAGCTAGGATCAAAATGTATTTCACAACAGTACCACTAGTGGCATTTTAACAGATGGCACACAGCTAGCTATCCAAGATAGCTATTCAGCTATCCAGCTAGCAATTCAAGATAAGCAGAATAGAGACCTGGCTACTTAATTGAGTGGTTTAAAGAAACAGCTAATGTGTGATGGCAAATGCTGGCAAAATGCTGGAAAATAAACAGATTCTAAAAAGAAAGCAATTAAAAGAGAGGCTGAAAAAATAGGGCAGCTCTGAATTAAGCTAAGGCAATCAAACAGCACACTTTAGAGTATCTGTTGTCTCATATAGATAAACTGTTCCCTAACAGGTATTTTGAACTCACCTTTCTCCTAAAATGCCCTTACCCGTAATCCAAAGTAAAGCAGGAAGAAAGCATTGAAGCCTGTATCTATAAAAAGGATGCTGTCTGAAAACGAGATCTTGAAATCCTCTGTTCTAGTGGGGAAACAGAAATCACAGTCAGTCAAAGGAGGGAAAGGCAAGAACAAACACAACAATAGATGGGCTATAAAATGACAGCTAGCTTTTTTATTTTGATTATGAAACATTCACTAAACTAGAAGTTGAAAGTATTCACAATTTTGTGTAATTTAAATCACTACTTCCTCAGTGGGTTAGAGAAAATGTTAATAGCAGATTTTTATTGGCATTAGCAAATATACTAAAACACGACATTATTTTATCTATCTTGCACTTTATACTAGAAGGTTCGGTTCTTATACATTTAAGGAGTATTTAAGCAAATCCTCCTATCAACTTCTCCAGGAGCACCTTTCTTCTGCGGACAAGTATCCTCTTCTGCACTCAGCTTAGTCAGAGGAAGAGACTGTTCCTGCAGCTATTTCCTACTGAAGCCCTACCGAACATGGACATCTATCTGCCAAGAGATCAGTTTAAAGCACTAGCTAGTTTCTGGTAAAATCAGCCAGGATAGTTTAAAACATTTAATTAAACTTCCTGTGCTGAAAACAAAGAGTTACAGTGAAGATGGATGCAGGTGGTAAAATCTGGCAGTGGAAAGCTGAGGGAATAATTTTTCCAGCTGGCATCACCTCATCCAACAAAGAATGTTTGACAGTAGCTCAAAAGGCAACTGGGTAGATTCTCACCTGTACTTGCTGACATACTGTCCATATCATGCTGACTGTGAGTTAGGGATAGGGAGTATTTTAAAGGAAGAAACAGAACTAAGTAATCTAGTCCCATAGGTCAGCCCAGGTGTAATGTGTGGGGTGTAATGCTATTCATGGAAAGAAGTGTGTGTGAATAAGATTAACTGCCTGTTTGCTCCTTAGAAAGAAGCCCTTTCCTTTCTGAAGCCATTTCTAGCTGTTTGTCAGATTTATAAGGTCTTGAGATTAAACATAGTATTAGATTGCTCTTATTCTGATTCTCAGGTTTACCCATGCTGGTTGAATTCAGTTCAGACTGCTCCATAGCTTTTATATTTATCTCATTTTATGAATCCATTTTATTTTTCCAATGTTATGCACCAGTCTAAGCAAACCTCTGAGAACAATGCTCTGCATATTAAATTGATCAAAGGGTTTTACATATTAATATCCTTTTACTGTTGAGCACAATCTACAAAATATATGTATTCAGGTGAAGACTGATAGAGGCCATGGTATACTTTTCTACTCAGTCTTGTTATTTTATTCCCATCAAATCATTTACTGAAGGTTGGATTTTATAGGAGAGCTCTGTTCCCATTTAGGTACCAAAAATAGATGGCTAGACTTTCAGAGGAGTTTTGGGTAGTGGATTATGAGCTTTATTAAAAGCCTAGCATTCTCTAAATATTGCAATAGGAACAGCTGAGCTTTGAATGCTTTTGAAAATGTATTTATCAAAATGGATACCAGACCATTTTCAAAATGTTTCCAGCTGTAGTACTTGAAATCTGTCCTTCATTTCTTCTGAGAACCCAGCTTTGAAGGTGTATTGGGGGAAGCACACACAGAAAACAGCCACACACCCRAACATCACCCTCTCTCCTGGCCCAAAACAAAGAAATAAAATACCCCCCAAATTGCTATAAGAGAAAGATATGTAAAGCACCTTTCCCTTCCTGGCTGCATTTTCTAGCTACATGCACTACACAGTCTGCTGCTATCATGCAGTTATGGCAAAGGTATGCTTTTTAAGTAACTGTAATCCCTGGGAAGTTTGGGGATCTTAATGGAACAGATACGTAGCCAACACCCCACAGAGCTCAAAGAGGCCTATCAGGTAACTGTACCCACAGGCTCCTCTGACTAATATCTGTGGTCACAAAACTACTCTTAAGAAAGCACATCAGCTTGGGCTTCCACAGCTTGTTTAAACAAACATTTTGGATAAATTTCAGGAATCTACTTACTCAGCAAGGTCGACAAAATAAATTATGAGTGAGCCAATATTCAGAAGAAACACCAATATCACCTGAAAACATAGGCAAAGAGGATGGTGTGAGGTTTACCCTTGTAGTAACACAGGTTTCAAATCCACAACTAATATCATGCTTTTACAGTTTGTCTCCAACTTACGGCGGAGGCAGAAGGAACAACATTGTTACCTATACTGTAGCAATCCAAGAAAAGGGATGTTAGGCCTACGTACAGTGAACCAAGAGCTCAACCAACATAAATCAACACCGCCATACTGATTTGCTGTTTCTGAGGGCTGGGTCCAGTTGACCTAGTTATTCCCATATAACTCCAGCTGATTAGCTGTAACTGTGAGAGGCTGGAGGATCAGACCTATGTGATAAGCTGCTCATTCACTTGCAGCCATCAAAATCCAATATACAGAAGGAAGCTCATATAAAAAAAGATAATTAAGTTCTGTTGAGAAGTGTCATTGGCAGTAATTTGTCCCAACACCAAAGGCACTGAGGTGAGATTGTGATGGATTGTCTTTTCTGTGCTGTTTTGGTTATATCTTTTGCTTGGCTTTTCAGTGTTTGTCCAACTTAAACTTCAAATTACTTGTGCTGAAGATAAGATGAAAAAACACTAAATCCATTTTTGCAGCTGAGTTCCAGTTGCACTTAGGATAATGATTGTGTGCAATATAGGGCTAAGATCCTACCCATGATTTCTTTGTGTTCAGGAATTGGATAGAGTTAGGAAGCTCTCCCCCCCAAAAAGTATAATATTTAGGGTACATGTTTGAATTCACTTCATTTACAGCCTTCCTAGTCACCTCTGTTTACAAAGGTCATTACCATCTGGCATTCTTCTGGTGAAGGAAGATGGCACTCTCAACCCACTGGACATGCATTTAAAATAACAAAAATCATCTTCATCAATACCTTTCTAAATGGTTCCCATTTTAGTAGCCATGGTTGAAAGAGTAAGCATCAAGCAAGCGCTGAGCCTCTATAATTATCCACAAGATGGAAGTTGTGTAACCAAACCCAGCAATCTGTCTATAACCAGACTGAGACAAATGTCTCAGCCATTTTATCATTTTTGCTCTGCTTAGGAAGACTTTCCAAAGCACTTCTCCAGGTCAAATACACTTCTATTAGGGAAAAGTCTGAAGTGGATCATCTGAACTGCAAAATCTGGCATATGCTTGTGTTTTCACTGTGCCTTGATGTTCTCAGAGGAACTAGTACACAATGCGAGCCCATCTACTGACCAGCACACGCCCCATAGATGTTTGAGCTGATAGCATCATTTCCACTTGTGTATAGAAGATTCTTATCCAGTAGACTGAGCTTTGTTTCCTTTGGTAAGGCCACCAGACATCTTTGTCCTGACAGAGAAGCAAATAGACTGTTATCCTTGGGCTTATCAGACTGTTTCTCAGGATGGCTAATGCCACCAGATCCAGACACAACCAAATCTAACACAGGGGTCAGTAAGAATGTGTAAGAGATAGTGTTTTTACACCTAAGAACCTGTGCATTTAGAACTGACAGGTCATACGCAAGTGTGGATAATTGTGATCATTATTGAAATGGCAAGCATTACAGTGGTTTTGTGTGCATCTGTGTTTATCTTATGCATATATAGGTGCTGAGGTTTCTGTATGTATGTATTTGCATGGCTTGTAGTATCTACATTGATAAAACCACTCTTGCCTCCTCCTCTCAAAAGCAGGACAATAATATCCAAAACACTAATCTTGCAAAAGTAATCATCTTGGAGGTAAAACCAATACCCTCAAGTTTCTCCAGACCAAACTTCCCTTGAGCATGCCATGTTCAGTGCTCTACAACAGACAGTACAGACTTTGAGTATTACTTCAACATAAAAAAAGAACCTAAAAAATTTTTCTTGACTCTTGCATTCTCATATCAACACACAAAATACAAGCTATTTCAGAAAGACTGTGCCTTTACCTTATTCCTCCAGATTTGCTCTAGGATGAATCCATAAGCATATTTGGCTAACCTGAAAGCCAGTATGGTAAACATGCCTCCCAAAAAAATGAACAAGGATGGTACAATAAAAGACAGCTGAAAATATAGTGCACCAGTAAGGCCAAATTTCCCTATCATATTATGAATCACTTTGTTTTGCCTTCTCCCTCCCCAGCTTCCTTAACTGCTCAGCCCTGACCTTCTAGAACACTCACTGCTTTTGTGACACTGCAATGACATCAGTATTTGTGCTGTCCATCATGATGTCAATGATAACATAGGATAATGGAAATGGACACCCTCAGAAATGGAAAGATTTGAATAAGGGTTTTAAGCTAGAACTGCATCACAGTACTTTTTTCTCAAACATTTTAATTTATAGAGCCAGCTTGTGCACAAATTCACTCTATAAATAAGTTTCTTAATTTAGACCCACAAAGACTCACAGGTGCGATTCAAGACTATCAAGATTATGCTTCCTTTCATGAGACCTGCTATATGCACATACTGCAGGACTCTCTCCCCTTGGAAATTTCCATTTTGCTTTTGAATCAAGTCCCTCTATTGTTCACAAACAAATATAAGCAAGACACCATAGCACTGAGAAAGTAGATGCTTTGATAAGGGTTGCAATGGTAACAATGAACAAGCAAAATAAGACTGCTCAGATGAATCTGAAGATGCACTTAGTCTAATACTTTTGTCTCTGTCAGTGCCCAATTGTTAGTGAAGAATTATATCTTTCCTCTACTGCCTTCATTTCACTGGATTCCCCTCTTTCTTTCCTAGATTGATAAATTTCTTAATCAGAAGAGTTTAGTGAGRTATGTCAAAGTTTTTCGGGATAGGAACATAATCAACTTGAGACAAACTCACTTCCATGTCTGCAGGTGAAGCATTTCCTTTGAGCCACGTTACCTTTGCATCCCAGTATATAAAACCACCTCACTTCCCAGAGTCACTGCAACCTTGGACAAAGAGGAAAACAAAGCAGAGCAGCACAGTAAGCTATTTCCCACAAATCACTCAATAAAAAGATTTCAGCTTGCACCTCACACCTTGCAGGTCTAGCTGTCCACTGTCCCATTCACAGCTGGTGTGGTAGCAATGGGATCAGATGCCACCAGCTTACTCAGTAACCTTCCCCCTTTCTACTGAAACAATTTCATCAAAAGCTTTAGGTCTAACAAAAAGTTTTGAAGTTTTGTTTTTTTTAAGCAAACATTGCACATGAACAATGCAATCAGACTCTTCTTCATGCAATCAGGACAGCTGAGTGTGGACATAGTGATTTTGCCTGAATTGGGAAAATGCATGCCTGGGGCAGGGGAAGAATGATGAAATAACAGCACAACAAGTTCTCAGCTGGAAGGCAAAGAAAACCAAAACAAAACAAAAACCCCACATTACAGTAGTCTTTAAATACAGTAACACATAATGCCTGCCCCCCACTTTTCTCTCAAGATGAGTGTCAGAGGGGCCTGTGAATGATTGGAACCAGTAGGGTTTTGAATGGTAAGGGTGGTTGTGGGGACAGTTTGTCAACTGGTAGAATCATTACTGATGTTTTCATGGAGATTAATACACCACAATTACAGTCACCTCCTCATCTAAGGCTCCAGAATGCCTGAACCAAGAACAGAAAGAATTTTAAACACATTCCCAAAGGGAGGGGAAAAAAAAATGTTCTAAAGTGAGGAATTTTTCTTTTCCATCCTGATGTAACTAGGTTTTACTTGCACATGTTAAATTTGGCTGTATTCTTACCACCTCTTAAAGCTAAGCTTTTCTGACCCAGGACTGGCAGTTGTGGGATAGTCTAAGTCTGAAAACAGGGCTGTCTGAGGCTCTGGACCTTCTCTGAAATGCCACATATGAGGTCTACTATCAACAAAACAACATATTGAAGCATCTGTGCAAGTCAAGAGCATAATACAGGCAAAGGAAGTAATAAAGACTGTTATAGAGCTCTCCATCCACTATCTCAGTAAAAAATGATGCCAGACACTTTCTAGGACTGTTCATGAAAGCAGTTTTAGACAAGCTAAAAAGTTCTTAAGACAAGGTAAAGCCTTGAGGTTAAGGTAGCAGGTTGGAACTCCGCTGCTCTTAGCTCTGTCACAGAAAGCAGGGTTTAAGGCTGCAGTGATCAGTCATGCCACAATACTTACTCTCCCCATAAACTAGTGACAGCAGAGTTGTCTCTCTCATCCTGCAGAAATTCCCACTTCAGAAAGTTCCTCATCTACTACTATTGTAGTATATTTCTTACACTTAGTCCCTGCTCTGTCTCAAATCCCTTTCTGAGGTGTAAACTCTTCTCTGCATCTCTCTCCTCTGCTGCTGTAGGAAGGGTTTGACTGAAGATGGCAGACTTTGCCCATTTTGTTTGCTATTGCTGAGTCAGGACTGGTAAAAGATCAGCTTACCATAACTTGTAGCTCATTTCTAAGTCCAACTGTCCCCAGAACAGAAACAGGTCATTCACAAACCACAACCACTCAACAAGAGTACAGAGCTGCAGAAAGAAAATGATTTATTAGCATGCAATAGCATGCTGCCTTGTCTCTGCAGTGAAAGATACATAAGCCAGGAAAGGGAACATGCAGCAGAGAGCAGACTTCTGTTTTATTTTCTTTCATTTGACTAAATCAAAGTTTACCTCTATTGATACACACCTATGTAATTAAATACAGAGTGGAAATTCACCAAGAGACATAACACTTTGCCCATTTCCTGTGCAAAAATAGTGATACTTACATTCAGATTGCTTTATGAACATGGAGAGTTCCACACCTGTCAACTGACAGCAAATAGCTCAGTCGTATCAACATTTCGCAGGTAGAAAAACCTGAGAGAAAAAATTAAGGCCAAAAATGGAACTAGCAGGGAACTTGACTTCCGGAGTTTGAGTAAGCATAGAGGCTTATGCTTACGCTGCTCTGTTTTGCGGCCAGATGAATTCCACTGCAACAAATCTGTATGATGCTCGGCTGCTGCCTCTAAGATGGGTGTTTACAGTGCCCATTCTGGCATATCACTTAGCTAGTTTCTGTAGTCAGTATAATAAAATAACACTCTCCATCAGCAATCATTATAGACTTCCTAAATTAAGCTCATGCTCTGGATTTTCCCAATTCATTATCCTGATGGTAAATTCTTCCAAAGGCTAATTATCCTTACCCTGAAAACCTGCACTACTCCCCCCACCATAACTCCTATGCTAGTTCCAGTTTCCAGTGAAAACTACATCTTGACCTTCCAGCCAAATACTACTGTATCTTTTCTGCTGGCTGGCATCTAATATCAGAAATAATCTTCTCTGTATTTGAGCTTGCACATTGTGATGGGGTATTCTCTCTATTTCCTCTTTGATAGCCTAAAGGGATCAAGCTCCTTACCTCTTTCACTAGAAACACGTTTCCCAGACCCTGAATCATTAATACGGCTCCTACAAACCTTTCCAATTTTTTAGCATCCTCTTTGATCTGCAGGCACCAGAACCCGATGCATTATCCCAGTGAAGATCTGGCTAATGTGGGTGGATAGAGCGCTAAGCTTACTATGTTATATCTGTGACGGGAAAGATTTGATTTTGAAGTGCACCAGTTTGAGAGGAAAGAAGGATAAGAGAGCCACTGAACTGGGGAGACATTTCCTGAAAAGATTAAACTTCTCTCTGGGTAATGAGAACATTCACAGTCACATTAGACTGGATTAAAAAGAGAGATAAATTCTGCTCCTTCAGACCACAAACCAATAGTTGATTCACAAGGACTGTAATAAATGTCTCCTTTGGGTAGATTCTCTCTGTAGTGAACAATTAGAGAAGAACTTACATCTCCCACTGGAGCAGCTGGCTACTAACACACCCAGGACTCTGGGATAAATGGGCCTAGTGGAAATCACCTATCTTTGTATTAAATGGAGACACACACAGACTGAACAAAGCAGTTGTGCATAAAGATTAAATACTTAAATCCTCTCTCTCACGGCTTCCAAGACTATCTAGGTAAGAAGGCTAAGAAATTAAATTGAGAAACAATGTACTACAGCCTGCATTTTRCCACTCTTCTTCCCACTGCAGTCTCCATTTCACAAGAAAGTGAATATCTATGCACAAATCCAGTATTCCTCTTATCCCTACTTGGCAAATAGTTCCTACTTTCACCATGCTCTGAACCTTCCAGGTGCAAAATAAAACAAATTGTTCTGGAATTTGAAAGCAAATGAGCCAGGCTGCTTGCTCCAGGCTTCCAATTTAATAAACATGCATCTATATCTAATGGACAGTCTGTCACTTCCCTTTAATAGAAATCACCTGCTCCTCTAATAATCATTAAACAAATTGACAGCACAACAGCCAGGGCCTCTCATCTTAATGCCACCTGCAGCAAGAGGAAAATAATCCACTAATATCTTTTCAGAAAGTCTATTATTCTGCCTAATATGCAGCCTCACCCTGCCAGACACACCCTTAGCATGTGACAAAGGATCAACCCTGCCCACGAAGAGAATGAATGGTCTAGAAAGTCTATTTATATAGTACATATATTTTATTAATTACAGCATTTCCTTTTTTTTCTCCTTGATGAAGATAATAATCCCTTATGCTTCCCGCAGTTCTTCTTTCTGATAGAGCCAGACCCTGAGCAACATTATGARCCATCAGCAACCATCAGAATGAATGGGTAAATTATTGACCTGCACTTATAGCTCAAATGTATTTGCTTCAAAGAGCTGTCAGGCCAGGAAATGCTAACAGTACTGAGATCTGGAAGTTTCCAAAGAACCTACTGTCCTGGAGCAATTAGAATTGTCCCCCTGTATGTCCCTCACAGGGTTCACAAAGTGCTGGGATTTGTGGCACACAATCGACAACAATTATGGAGTTAACTGTAGAGCTCTCGACAGACCCAGCATGGTACTTTTTTGTACAAGCAAGAAAAATGCCTAGGTTTAGATGGAATCTGTTATCAGATAATCCAGTATGCTGGAATAGCTAAGTAGTTATGTGTTTTGTTGGTCTTCCAGAAATAATTAGACATTCCAGGAGTACCACAGTCCTATGCAGACTTTTCCATTAATGGATGATTCTTCTTGGCTCATTCACTACATGCAGGGTTTTTGAGACAACTAGATATATCTCCTATCATAATATTCTATATTAGTACATGTAAAGTCACTGACAGGCCACAACAAGCCTTATCAAAGTTCAGGTAACAGGGTCTCATCTCTACTAGCTGAAATCACATCCCTATCTACACAGTGGCATCTATCCTATCTTCAGAGCATGCATGCGTGGGAGGGAAACTGCACATCTTTTCCAGACAGGGAGGTGAAGCAAAAGGAGGATTACATGATTTTCTTGTTCCTCCCCAAAGTTGCACAAGAGGTCTGCAGATGAGAGGAATTAAAACCATGTCTCACAAACTCTTCAGCCTCTCAGCCATCCTCCATTTACAAGCAGTGACAAACAACTCTGCAATCAAACCTGCCTTGTAGAAATCTCAACTGGGCTGATGATGTCTCAGGGTATCTTTTTAACCACAGCTTTTTGTTTGTTTGTTTTAAAGGGTTCTTACTTCTGATATCAGCTCGAAGCCAGATCTCTGCTCACTTCATCACTGTGATATTCACTGCAAGGCACCAATATATGCCAAGACATAGGATTACATTTCACAAGTCCACTGAAGCTAATTTAGATGGTGTTGTAGCTGCAAATTAAACTCTGTAAGCTCTCCATGAAGTGGTTTCTCTTTCTGTCTCTCCTCTGACTGTCTAGCCTGCATTTGTAGGCTGTCAGCTTTACCCAAAGCATATAATTTTTAGAGCATTTCCATATTTACAGTATCAGAAAATTCAAGGATAAAGGCAAACAAGTATCTAAAGATTTCTCTGATTAAGTACTAGTCCTCCAAGTGCCAAGATTGAAAAAACACTTTATGTATACTGACAAAAAATTTTGTCAATATTTTTCTTTTACAGAATAGAAATTGAGCTGCCAAGAGGCTGGGAGATTTTTCTATGCCTATTCACTATTGAAAAACGCAGTAATGGAATGCAGGTCTCCTGACTCTGATTGCCTTGTATGCAGAGTGTTTTTTTTTTTTAATCCCTTCACTATTAAGAACTGTGTTTACCATGATGGTGCAACTGTGGGTCATCACTGCTCTTGCTCCTTATTTCTGGGTTATGTGGCATTGTCGTAACCAAAATAATGTTCAATAAATCACTTAGATCACTTGAAATTTAATTTATCATTTACTGTACAGAAGTACAGCACCTTTCTCTACAGTGTGTAGAGAACATTTTCAGTATTGAAATACACAAGTTTTCTGCAACTTAAGTTTAYGCAACTGAAACGTTAGTTTAGCAACTCTTCAGCTCTAGATCTCAAAATACTCTAGAAAGGCAATCTGCCACTGCAACCCCAGTATTCTTGATGAAATAACAAAGGTATCAGATAATTGAAAATCATGCAAGATAAGCACATAACCAGAAGATTTGGAGCAGAACCAAAAGCAGATGACTCTAGGTCCACATTCAACCAACCAGTCAATTGTCCTGGGAAAGCAAAAGAGTCAGTAATTTCACAGATTTGATAATGACCCAGGACACTACCTGGTATTTTATGTATGAAGAAGTGCCAAACAACATTAATTTTAAGGCAAGGTTGACTGGGAAATAAGACAGAACAGAAAGAGAAGCATGACCGTGATTGTCCAAGGAGGTTACTATTGCTATGGGATTTATGAGCAAACTAAATCTGAGAAGACCAGAACTACTGATTAGGGGCAAAACATTGAAACATACCAAACTGATCACCTTGGAAGAAGTAAGAAAATGGAGGTGGTTGGAAGAGTACAGAACAGAACTTCAGAAAAAAATTGCAAAGCCAAAGGTGAGGTTAATTATCTTTTGGATTAACACAGCCATAATGTAATGCTGCAAAGAGAGACCTGGTCATAAATTGCCTCAAGGGAAGGAGATGACAATGGGAAGTCTGTGTGGAGTTACTGAATAATAATACTGAATCAGAGCATCTGCTATGCAATATGGTTTGAACTTTGCAAAGCCCTATCATATAACTTGTCATTTGGGTTGAGGAACAGATTACAGATCTTCCAGCAATGTTCAAAAACAGACCTATTAATTTTTTTTCTAAATAGAAGTTTCTAAACCCACTGTTCTCACTGAGATGGCATTTTAGCTAATAGATAGGTCTCAAAAAAAGTATAGTGGAATCTAGTAAAGGTTCCTGTCAGGGCAAGAAAAAGTTCTAAATGGGAGCTGTGGCACCTTCAGTCAACTTAGAGCATAAAATTGAGTAGGAAGCAATGCAGGAACATTATACTGGAATGGGCTAAGTGGGCCATCAAGTTTAAGCTTTCATAGCATGAAAGCAACAGCAGTGATACCAGGTATTAAATAGCACAGCTGGAGATGCTTTTCCCCCCCCTCCAGTGATATTTCAAGACTGTTCTTAGAAACATCAACAGAATAGGATAGAGAAGGCTGACAGCAACACTGCCTTTCTTCCAGTTAGAGTTTCCAAGTGAATTCAGCACTTATTTGGAAAGCCTCAATCAAGGTACTGAGGGGGTTGCTCAGCTCATTTGTGCATCTAGTCCTTYGTATGGGTACTGACTACACAGGAACCTCCCACAAGTCTTTTGGGGAAGTAGGTGTTTCTCAGTCCATTATGTAAATTAAAGATCAATCCAGGGTCTTTCAACAGCATTACCAGTACAAAGTGAGGCAATGCTTGTTGACTTTGCAAATTAGAAATCTAGCAGTAGCACCAGTAGTCTGATTTGGGCCAGGATATAATTGTACTTAGACCATACAAAAAGATAATCTGGGCCTCAAGAAGTCCGCATTTTCACTCATCTTTGGCTAATTTCTTACTTCTGCCTCAGGTTTTGTCAATTACAATTAAGAAATGCCAGTTTTAGGGAGATGGTAGAAATTTAGAGACAAATTTAAGACAGAACTGTTCATCTCCTTTCATAGGATGGATTTGAGGTAACAGATAACCTAACTTAATTTTTATTGATCCATTCTACTGTCATAGGTATCTTTCTAGATGCATAAGCACATAATTCTATATGAAAACATGTTCAAGTTGCAATTAATAAGATCAGAGCATTACTGTGGTACTAAGTCAAGACACTTTGTTCCTGACAAAACAGATGAAATTTTAGGGCATCATTAAGTCAACAGCAAGAATACAGGGTTTGAGGGAAGAAAGTTGCCTTTATTTTACCCCCAAATTGTTACTCATTGTAGTTTTTTTCCATTGAGGTATGGCAGTAGAAGTTTTCTACTATGCACTCTGTGCATACATGCATTTAGAAGGCAACTATCAGCTCCCATCCTAAATACTGAACAAAATTACATTAACAGTGATTATACCAGGATCTGCAGATCCCTGAAACACATCCTTATCAAAGGGGGTAGCCATGTTGTCAAATTACCCCCTCTTGCAATTTCTGCTTCTGATCCTACTTTTCCTCCAGATAATATCCATTACAGACTTCATGTTCCTTTTTCATGCTCATTAACTTCAGCTATTTAATTCCTGTTTGACATGAAAATGGGAAATGCTGTTATCCATGGAACAGATTCCTTCCCTCTAATCAAATCTGCTATCTGAAAATTGAACATTATTACTGCATTGTTTCCATGGAAGAGATTCCTTCCCTCTAATCAAATCTGCTATCTGAAAATTGAACATTATTACTGCATTGTTTCCAGCTTCTGTTCAGTGTTAGCCAGACTGTGCACTCAGGCTTGAAAACCTCTGGCTCACTTAATTTCCAGTTTAAGCTGTGTGCTGTCACATATATGAAGGAATGTAATATTAGAATACCTAAGGAGTAATCTGATTCTTGGGCCAGAACTCAGTCTAAAATCTGTTTAATCTAAAGTTTGATGAAGCTGTAAAATGCGGGGGTTAGTTTTTCCTCTTACAAACCTTTATACATGGAGCCTTTTGGGGAGAAGAAAACTATACTCATTGAGATTATGAATAGCAGATAGGAAACATAGGGGAGAGACTCAGACTGCAGTTGAGATAAACTGCAACTCTCTGCACTCTCTGTATGAGCCCTTGGTGATCCCTTTCAAGCCACTGTACATGGAATAACTACCAGATAGTCAGAGGGAAATAAAGGCTGTCACACCAGTGCAAGGTCTGCCACATCCAAGAGCAGAAAGCATTATGCCAATTACATGAACTGCAGTACAACTTCTTTGTGCTACTACAAGGCTGGAAATACCTAGCAACAGAGAACATTTCTTAGGGTTCATGCACTTACAGAAAACCTGGCCAGCATCCTCATTCTAAATCAGATATCACCTCAGTACATTACTTCCAACTTGTCTTTAACTTCTGTATAACTTCAGAAGTTTCTAYGTTTGCTCTGCTTCAGCTGCAAATATGAGCAAGATCTACTTCAGAAATCACTGAAAACAGCAAATGAGTCATTGACAATATTAGCGAGAACATCCCAGAGGTAAGACATGTAGTTGCAGTAGCTCAACACTAAGCTTGCATGTCCCAAAAATTGTGTACAAGAGCATACAGATATACAGATATGTTCTTATACATCTTTGTTTTTACTAGAGGACTGAGCTTATGTTTCTGTAGCAATTCAGCAGAAGGAATGAGGAATGTTAAACAAATCTGATGCCACTTAGCCTTAACTCATGAAACAAATATCAGGGAGAGGCAGAGAATCCCATACCGCTGCCTGCATAGTCCCTGTCCTATGAGCACTGTTTCCAAAATGCAAATGGTCATTTGCATCACATTAACATTTATATATCTATATTTGTGGGAAAGGAAAATGCTTGAAGCATATTCAAAAACCTCATTAAAACAAAAAATAATGTAAATCAGCTCAGTGAAATTTCATTCTCCTGGGTCTGTATATGCTTCCAGATGATGCTTAAGTGGGTCTCTATACATTATTCTGCAAGCTTTGATAGAAGCATGCTCTTTGTCTTCTTTAACTCCTCAAAACAGAATTCAAGTTTGAGCCTTATAGTGGTTTTCTCCACAGAAATAAATTCCTTTCCCACTAGATAAATGTGTTCTATTTATTCTGTATGGCATGCATTTATGACTTAAACCTAAAGCATTATCATGTCTTCTAGCTATTACTATAATTGTCAGTTTCCTCTACATTTTTTTTACTCTTTATCATACTCCAATCAATACAGAACAGTCAATAGAGATGCTTACTTCGGTATTTTGTGTTATGTCCTGTGGCTTCCACCTATTTATAAAAATATGATTAGGTCAAGCTCTACCCCACTACCCTGCTTAATAGATTGGAGCCAAACGCTATGTTACAGAGTATTTTCTCACTAGCATCCAGATACAAGGTTGAAATCATGACCTGTCTAGCAGGACTTAAAGAGTTAAACAAGGAGACCTTGTAGTATTAAGTGAAGACCTAATAGGGTACCAGATGAGATCAGTGACACAGCATAGACCTAAGGCAAGAGGATGATGTCCCTTCTCACCATTGCTCTGAACCCTGGAGTCATTCACTCTAGTTCAAAGTGCTCACTGGCTTTCAGGTGATACCATTTGTATGGTCATTAACACCAATTCACACTGACTTAGGCCCTCTATCTTCATATTATGTCAGAAAAAAAGCTGTAAGTTTTTTTTTAAACATTGGCTGTATTATTACCTGATTCCACTGGGCAAGGAAAATATTGAAATATTTTAGAAAATACCTCTGCACATCACTTTTACTGCATGCTGTAGATACTTTTCTTAAGAGATAGGTCACTGTAAAAAACCTTCTTTATTTCTCAAATATCTGTAGAGTTTGTTTTTAAATTATATTGCTTGTCACACTTTATCAAAATTCTGCCATCTTAAAGCTTTAAAACATTTCTGTCATCCTGTGTCCAGATGTCAGTTCTGTGTCAGAAAAATTCATTTAAGATCCATCTATGACATTCCTAGAGTTCTCGTACTCTGAAGCACCTGTGACTTGAGAAAGTTAAGATGGAAAAATGTTATCTTGAAAAGACTGATGACACTTGGGATCACATTTTAATGAAGCTTAAACAGAGCAACTCCAAAAATCAAGTCACAGCAATTCAAAATCTTTGAATTTCAAAAATGGACATTACTTCCCTGAACATTTTATTTTGCTTTGGTTCTACTAGCTGCTGATTAGAAGTACTTTCACTTTGAGACAATTTCTCTAAATCTAGGTAGTCTGCAAAGAAAAGAGCAGGCATCTCCCCTGTGGCAGAGTTAAGGTGATTTCAGCACCTTATCAGAAAGGGACAGCTTTAATTCTGCATTTTTGTGGAGGATTTGTTTTAACTATCTTTTAGGTTACAAAGATTATATAATACTGAGCTATGGATTAATTGTTCCTTTATCACCAAGAACCAAATTTTACTGCTGCAGTGTTTGTTCCAAAGAACAAATGCAGTTGAGACTGCACAGAGGCACATTAGCATATGATGGAAACCTGCAAGCCCTACACAAAGTTTTAAAACCTGAGGATTCAATCAGAATTCAGGTACTCAGTAAGCCTGTGAATGCAATGCTTAATCTAAGTACTCTAAAAGCAATCTTGCTGGCAATCTAATTGTTTAAAGAAGAGACTCCAATAAGGGAATCCAATTATATGTAAACAAACTGTTGCTTGTATTCCACTTATTTCTGAAACCTTTCAGGATAGACGTCTCCTATAATATTTGACTTTGCTTTTCACTCGTACCTGAGTGATTACACATTACTTTACACATAATAGCCCAGACAAATATGAATTGTTAGTGCTGATCAAGAGTAGCTGTTCCCTGAGAAGCAGCATATAGGACATGCAAGAAAAGTTTGAGGAAATGGCACCAAGTCATTTTGTTTTGATTTGTTTTTAAGCAAGCTCATTGTCTAGATGATCTTCTGCTAAGTGCTATTCAGTGTGGAGAGAGACTATACATTTCAGGTAATTTTTAATTATCATAAATTTAGAACATCATTTGTTTGCATCTGCACACAAGTGTTTGGTTAATGGATAGTTTTCAGACTGTACCTCCCCCTTACTCAGACCATACATAGCTCCTAACTGGAAACACTGCATTTGCCTCTTATGCTCCAGTAGAGTTCTCCAGAGGGGTGGAGTGAAATAGGCAGCCAGATATTCCTTGTGACTGAACAGAAAGTACATCCTTGTCACTTGCATGCAAGTGACATGGAATTCCTTGTAGAAACAGCTAATGTTGCATGAATCCTAAATGAACTTTGTTCTCTGCTTGGTGTTCTCAGTCCTGTTGTGACAGATTTTCAACTCTAATTTACTGCCCATACTCTACAGTAACCAATATTTTGACATGCAGGCATTATTGCCAAGAAGCAAATAGGATGAAGAACATAGGATTTTTGTCAAATCACTTTAGATCAGCCCATCAAGATATTAATCCCAATTCTAGCCATCACAATTTATAATAAATTGTATATATTGTATAAATATATACAATTATACCTGACATCTGGGGAGAAGCTAGAACCCCAAGATAAAACTGCATAGGTTTGCAGCAGGGGAATTTCTTCTCAATTTCGGCATTGCTCAGTTTGTAGAAGTGTAAGTTGCAGGGAGTAGAAGAGGAAGAAACATTTGTACAGTAAAATCCCATTACCTAAAATACCTGCCCTATCAGGACTTCTTATCTGTTTTTTCTCGTGTATTTTAAGAACAGTGACAATGCACAGGAACCTGATCAGAACAGTCAATATCCCTTTTCCTGCTGCATCTCCTTGAGAGTCTGCAAATCTGCTACCTAGTAGCAAACAAAAGATGGGAAGTCATAGGAAAACATTAGAGGCAAGATGCATTTCTGAATCAGGAAAAACTCTTTAAAAGCCTGCAGACACAGCTGAGTCCTGTAATTCCAGACTTAAGTAATAGCCTTCCCTATATTTCACTATGTACAAATCCTGATGTACAAGAACAATCAAAGTTTGCAGTGTCAGTTCAATCCGGTGTTCCTATACAAATCTAAGCTTGTTCTCTTAGAAAAGAGAAGATGTAGCCTTCATTGCTATTTCTGACAGCTCCAGTCTGACACTTGTAAAGCTATTCAAACCAAGCACAGAAATTATGACAGAGCAAGGCTGACATTTTAAATGAAGAATAATGATAAAGTGTCTAAAAGTGTGCTGCAGAAATAAGACTTACAGATAGCACTAGCAACTTGAATACAACAGCAAAGTATTTTATGATGCAAAAAAAAAAGCCAGAAATCTTCATGTAGTTAAACATGGAGTTTAATTATGTAACTTGCAATATTACATTGTAGAATAGGGAATTCAGTTCTTGTTTCGTGGCTTAATGTACATGCACATTTTACATTAAGAATTATATTTGTTTCACTTTCACTCTTGACATAAGTGTACCTATTTCATGAACAAACAATAGATGGAAAGTAATGATTCCTCACAACTGAAGAAAATTAAAGTCTTCTGTTCTGGTGAGTTAAACATGAATTTTTCATAAGCATTTCAGAAATTCTTCCCTATTAGTACAATGCAAGCTTTCCAACTGCTGCAATTATGCTTGTCATGTACCTTGAGGTACCAAGAAATAGCTAATTCTTCACCCAGAATAAAATTTAAAAGGTTAGCAATATATTAAAAACAGTGAGTAAGTGAACACTATGCTGGTGGGAAGTGACAGCAGTGGAGACTGTAGACCTCTTAAATTCAACAGCAGTACTCTTCCTCAGAGAAGTATTTCTTCATCTAGCCTGGAGGATTTTCATAGTTCAGTCATAAGACTGCCTTGGCCAGCACAACATGGTATTGGGAGCAGCAATGTGCAGCTCACAAAGCAGAGATACCCAAGAAGTCCCTAGAATCTTTTTCCTGACAAGATGAACTTTGAGATTGCCCAACAGCACACTACCAGATACATTATTTATTCAGGAGCCAAAAAATTAGATTTGGCTTATATTTAAGGTATGGGAATATTACCTTGTGCTCTCATGCTTAATTCTCAATAGCAACAGTCATTCAATTCCTTCTTGACACAATTTACATACACCCCAATAAGCAGCACCTATCTCATTAAAAAAAAGAAAGCTCAGTTCTAATACAGGTATTAACACAAACAGGAGTTCTGGGGCTCATTTCCCACATCTGCAAACTTCTATGACCTTGATTCTGTTGCCTCTGCTCTGTACCTCCATTCTCCAAAGTGAAGCTCTATTTTTGTCCATGACCCTCTGAAGGGGAGACCAGTCACTTCTGTGTACAGAGTGCCTCATGCATAAAAAAGTCAAGTTCAACTGTCYGGCACACTTCAGGATATCAAGTCCTGCATGTGTGGGGCAGATTATACTATTATCAGCAGCCACATAGTAAGGGTCAATCTGCTTGGCAGGTGTGTCATCTTTGTGATGGTTCCATGGCTGACACCAGACAAAAGGCTTAATTGCTAAACTACAGGTGCATCAACTCTTCTGTGGGATCCATAAGTATGTTTATGTTATATACAAAATCAGTGATGTCTGTTTATAAGAAAGTTCTACCAAAAGGACTTGTGAAGCTTAAGTTTTTAATAGAGCCTTTGTATGAAAGGCAATAGGCAGTGCTATAGAAACACCAGTGGTAGTTATTTTATTCAGCTGAAGATCATGAAAGATAGATAGATGAGCCAGCTGACCCTATGTTGCACTAAGTTTTGTTACTTTCTACACTGGGCAAGCAATTATTAGTGGAACTGTCTCCTTCACAGGGAATCCTGAATCTCAGTCATATGGGGTTACCTTAAATTATCATTTAAGATATTCTCCTTCCACTCATCTTCCTTTTTGAGTAGAAGTTAAACAAGCCCAAAGCTACCATATTTACCACTTTTTTCCTGGTGAATGAATCTTTTGTTTGCAAGTTTTATGGGTTTGACAAAGTATATGCCAAGATCTAAGGGGTTATAGTTGTTGAGAGTTAAGGTTGGTTTTAAGGCAATAGTATACCAATTTTCTTCCAGTTGCATTAAGACAAGAGAACTAATACTGGATTCGACAAGGGTTTACTTAGATAGCAAAGAGTGAAAAGCTGAAGCACTGTAAAAGAATTTCTAGTCCGCCCCAGAGTGCTTCAGGGAGCACTGGCCCATCAGATGACAGCCTGAGTAAAGCTGCATAGTAGAGAGCAGCACTGGCTCTATTTGAGGTGCCACATCACTGATGCTTGGAGTGCTGGGACATTGCCACCACAAGTGACCTATGATGGGACATGCAGAACTGAGTCAGCTTCTCAGGAGTATTCCTTGCTGTGGATATTCATACATATCTGCATCTGGCCTTTTACAGTGACTCTATAGGCTAGCGGCATAGAGAACAAGTATAAAATATCCAGAGGAGACTTCTGAATTTTTAACCATGATTCATACTGAAAGTCTGCCTCAGTATATCATACTTATACAACACCTAAAGAGCACTTAAGATGACAAAGTATTTGTAGACAGCCAAGAGAACTTGAACTCAGACACTGGGTAGTGTGTTGTGTACCCAGCTCTATCTGCTCAATAACCCTAATATTCTGCCTTTCACCTGCTATTTTATCTTTGCAATTGGTACAATCTGACCACTCATTTGTGGTTGAAACTGGATCCTATGATTCAGTATGCTCTTAARTGAGAAGAACTCAAAATTAAAAAACTGACTTCTTGCCTAATCAAAGCAAACCTGCACCCAAACTTCATAGCTGGCTACTTAATACTTATAAACTGTTCACATGCTAGTTTGAGTGTGCACCTAAATGCTAAGTTGAGTTGGAACACTCCTATCTTGAGTCTATTGAGAACACTGATAGAAATAGCATTATTTGCTTTTTACTGCCCTGGTGCTGCTGAAGCTGTTAGAGGATCTGGGTCTGCTTGAAGAGGAACATTAACCCCCCAAACTTATATTATTGCCTCCAAATGCTGTATTACCAGGACAACCTGTTTCACTAGACAGTCTGCTAGTTAGTGGGTTTAATCTATATAGCTGTATTTCAGCTTCCCATGATAGTGAACAATCATTTTATTGATTTAAAATGGCATTTGTTGTAATTAAGTTTAAATTAATCCTGCCAGGAGAAGTTTTTCTTCATTAAAGCAGCATTTTTTCTTTAGCTGCACCATTTAGTTGCAGATGAAAGTATTCCTATTCCTGCCATGAGCCAGCAAAGACAGACTGACAAAAAAGTGACCTATTGGAAAGACTCACTTTTGTTTGCTTGACATTCCTCCTTTGCCACAAAGATTTTTCTCACTTTTTCCACATCCTTGGAAACTTGTTTTAGATTAGTGTTACTTACAGCCAGACTAAGAAGGGTCATCTGTTTACATAGTCTAGTTATGTATTCATCTTTGTTTTTCCCATACACGCCTATCTCCAAAATCTTTCCTCCTAATTCTCCTCCAACCTTGGTGCACAACATTGCATGTTCTCTGAAGCCTAAAGTTGTAGTTTAAAACTAGCAAATATACTCTGTAATGGCAGCATAAAACTCACATGGACTGAATATTTAATCAAACCAGCCAGATTTCAGTCTGCCCTGATCTATCCCTGTATCTGGGATACACCACTCATTATGTGCAGCAATCTTAGAGTAAAGCCATGCAGATAAAGTAGCTTTAAGAGTTAAGATAGTCACCTACTGTCATGTCTTGTTGGATCAAGGCATTTCTTAGTGTACACACTAAAGCAATGAACAGAACCAATTCTCTAATTAGGTTTTCATAATATTGTAGGCTTTATCAAATGGAACATGCCAGATGTTTTAGCTAGTACTGCCCAAAAACTTGTTAAATAAAGAGCTATGATCAGAAAAAGACACCCTAGAAGAGCAACAACTACAGAACATGTTTAGCTCCATCCGAAACTAGCCTTTTGCAGACTGCACTTTCTGCTTCTTACCTCCTCACCCCCAGGAATGGGCTACGAGGCCATGTAGATGATGTAGTAGTTTTGCTTTAAGACTCTTTTCTTTTTCTTCTCATAAGAGGACTCTACCACTACAGCTGAGTTAGTGCATTATATTAGTCTAATGCACCTTCTTAAAACTGATTCAAAATATCCATTTACCTTCAAGGACTTTTAATGAAAATTCCTGTAGGGAATCACAACACTGTGTAACATCAAGGGAAGTGAATACATGAATTGAGGAATATACTCAGTCTCTAATGTGTCAGAGTCTATCCTGATGTCACTTAATAGATGTACAAAAAGTAGCAAATCCCACCCTTGAGAGAAGATTTCCTTTTTTGCTAAGAATAGGACTTACCAGTAACATGTGGAAGCCTCTCAGGCATGGAAAGGGAAAGTTAATCCAGAAAGCATACAGGAGCCTTTTTTAAAATCCAACAAACATCCATAAGGTTTTGAACCTTCAAGGGCTTTGCTGAAATTTCTCATCATATTCATAGCCTGGAAGTGCAAAGCATATCCATGGTTAGCACAAGAGTTCCTTTGTCTTCTTCTATATATTAGACAACCTATTGCTTTAGGAATATCTAAAATAAATATCTCTGAGATAAGGCTTCTTAGATCTTGCTGCAAACCAAGTTTTCACATGGTATAACAGCAAAGCCCACACAAAAATATTACCTACATGCTGAAGTGAATCATTGTTTGCTAATATTCAGGCATTTTTAAGTATTGCTTCAGAGGCTACCTATGTGCTGTGCAAGCCTTTTGCAAGTTGTACTGAACAGTTTAATTTCACTTAGTTGAACTACAGCTCTTTCTCTCTAGAGGCAATAAGCTGGTATTTACTTCAACTTGTGTTGTTGCTCTCTGCCTTCTGCAGAAAAGACATGCCTAGTGACAAATGCCAACATTTGGGGCACAGTGACACAGCAGGAGCTAAATCCAGGTCAGTCATCTCAAATTCATGCTCTCAATACCTCCAAAATAAAAGTCATTTTCACTATGGATATTTTGTAGCATCTTTCAGGAGTTCCCTCAGTAGGCAAACATGAATACAATCAAGTAGGAAATAAGCCTAAAGAGTAGGAAGACAGACAAGATAGAGGTATCAAAAGAGGAAGCATTGCCCTATTACACTTGATACTAAAGCCCCTGTACCACAAAGCATCCCTGAGCTATAGCTGCTTGTAGCCTCCCAAAGAGGAGAGTCACCTGCAGCTTGTAATGTTATTCAATAGTTGGTTAGGCTAGACTGAAACTTGAAGTCCATTTTAGCAGTAGCTACCTATTTGAATTTGAGCATTCAGTATAGCAAGGGAACAGTTAATTCTTTAAGAGAGCTTATTTGATTATCTCTAGTAAACATAAACCACAGTAATTTTGTTTTTTTTTTTTAATGCCTCATGCTCCTTTGAAAAGATTGTTCATAAAGCTTTTTCTCATTTAATCTACCCAAAATAGATGCACAGAACAGCCCAGGCCCCTGTTAGCCAGCTGACTGAGTTTAAATTAAAACCCATTCTCTTTGTTTCTATCTGTCAGAACAGTCACATGACTTTTGGTGTTCTTCAAAAAAATATCATTAGCCATACTGTCAAAGTCAACACAAATACCTGTGTCCCCAGCTTTCATAACATCACCATGGTAATGTCAGGTAACAGTGAGAGTAGGACTGTTCCACAAAGGAAAATAAGCAGAGTTGAAGATAAACAACACAGATAACAGCAAGAACCTCACAAAGCTCAGTCCCAAAATACCCAAACAGAGATGAGACAGCAGCAGTCCAGTACTCACCAAATACAAGGTGAGAGGTCAAGCCCAAGGTCAGGATAGATAACTCAGCCAACAAGTCAGGAGGAGAACTAGACATCTCCCTCTATACAACACTGCCTAAATAAGGAGGTAGCCTGCAAGCCTGAACTTAAATAGAGCTCCTAGGCCAATGGGCAGTGGGTGTGTGGGTCCCAGGTGAGGCTGGCCAGGGCAATTAAGGCCTACTGCTGCGTGCAGGGGCCTGACAGGTTATAGCAGTACTGGTGATGCATACTTATTTACTTGATTTTTTTGATTAGAAAACACTATTAGACTATCCAAAGCAAACTTTTTCACAGGTAAGGTACCCAGACCAGAACTTTTAATCAACATGAGAGAGACCTCTTTAGTAAGCAATGATTCTTCCTTCAACGGTGGCCTTTAAATATGAACCTTTATAGTGTAGGTTAATGAAGTTATTTTTTTTAATCTAGATAACTACTGTAGGTTTTAATCCTCCTATGCTGAAGCACATGTATCTACCACAAGTAATTGCTTGCAATTGCTCTATTTGCATTTCAGCCTCTTCCTTTACTATGGAAGACCTACGCTGGGATGGTGTTTCATTTTCAGCAACAGTGAATGTATGCTCTAAGTTTTTCTGTTCCTTGGCCACTCACAAGCTTTGTGAGTTTTTTTTTTTTTTTTTTTTTTTTTTTAACAGGTCTTCCTCAGGTACTATCTAGTGCTGCTGAAGATTGCATGTTAGTGGCAAAAGCCTATCTTATTATCTATGGCAGTTCTGAAATCAGGCTACATTAACTGTATCACGCTGTAGTTGATCAGGGAAACAAGGAGGAGAAAAAGAAAAATCTACCTCAAGAAGCTTTTAGTCACTTTATATGGGTAAATATGGGCAGATAATGTAATGGAAAAGCAAATATTCTGCTAAAAGAAGATTTAACAAGTTTCTTTTTCAACACGGGGTGACAGACTCATACCCCTAACTCTCTGTGAAGAGTGACTCAGTGGACATTCCCCCAAAAGATACCTGCAGTCTCTTTTCTCTTAAAAAAAAAAACAAGACTCCTGATTTTATCACCTGTTCTGAAGGCTCTCTCATTTTATTTCATTTTTTATTATGGTAATAGTGCTCCTATTATTCTCTCACTTTTTATGTGAGGCTTTTCACTTAATGCTTGTTTAATAAAAAAAGAAAAAAGACCAGATCTCCATAACATTACATATAAAAGAATAAATTCAGCAGAAGTGAGAGTTGGTTTCCAAGGTTTTGCATGTTTCAGTTATTGTAATTAGGAACTACAGAATGATATATGTAATGCCTCAATTAGTGCCAACATGTATGTTAATAAATAGATTGTCTTCCTGTGTGTATGTGAGTGTCTTTACACAGCATTGCTGCATGTGGGCTCCCCCAGACTGCTACGTTCAGCCTTTAGTCTCAGGTTGTAGGGGCACGCAATTAGCCTCCCTCCTCTTGCCTTCTTATCTAACACTTCTGAAGCATTTGCTAGCCCCATGTGTGTCTGGATTACTCTTTCTAGAAATGTGGTGTTTTTGCTGTCACTTGGATCCTTGAAACATTGATCCATCATGTTTTGGCTCCTCCCTTCCTTTCAGTTTCTGTTATTACTCGCTCTGAGTTCCTGTTTATCAACACAGCACCAAGGAAGGCTCTTGGGACACTTCTGAGGTGCCTATTCTGCAGAGTGGTAAGGAGTAAGTGAGGGGAGCAGAGTACTGGATAGATTTTTATTCCAAAGAGCTAAAAAGACAAATTCACATACCAGCATTTTAAACAAAGTCCCTTCAGATAACTGTTCTTCAAACAACTCCTGAGACTTTTCCATCTTCTGAATGGAGAATAAAAAACAGGAAATGAAAACCTAAGTAGGTCTAGCACTCAGAAACTGCAGCAATGAGTCTAATAGACAGGCTAGGCTGCCTGGTTGGCTGGCTGGGTGAAAAGAGGTATGTGTTTCCAACAAAAATTATTTATCAGACACTTGGGCAAATTATTTTTGGAAGCTGGGTAGTTTGATCACTGGTTATCTTTTTACATTTAAATTGTGAAATACAAGAAGTCATTTCTTATGTGTCAACATGTCATCATACAGCTTCTTGCATTCCTCCATGTCTTACAAAGGCAACTGGGTACAGTTTCAGTAATTTCGAGAATTACACAGGTATCAAGAGGGGAGCCAGCCTTGTTCAGCTTGTTATCTGATTTGTAGGGAGGCAGTTATAGCTTTCAGTTGACCCATCTTACCGCTCTGCTGCTACTAGAAAACAGTCTACATTATCTCCTTTTCATACTGAATGTTCATTGGAAAAAAAACAACCCTTCTAATAACCTGTCCTTAAATAGATATGTGTTTATATCAAAATGAATCTCCTCATGTCAAATATGAGTGCAGATAAGGCCCTGAGTTTTCAACCTCAATATAGCTAATTAGGATACAAGTGAGAGGTGTGTGTGCAGGGATAATTCTGAGCAAAAATAGCTACGTTACAATACAGATGGCCTACAGTAAAGGTAGGGGAAAAAAGAGAGAGATCACAGAGCTTGCAACAGTAGCAGTTTCAAAAGTCTTTATTATCTTTTAAATCATGTGAGCTGAGCTAATAGAATCTGAACAGCTTGTCAAGAAAATAAATATGTAAATGCCTGGGATTATATTTTCAGAGAGACTTTTTTTGTTCATCAAGCATTTTTTCTGATGGTTGCTACATGTCTACATTATGCAGTTAAAATAAGATATTCATCAGCCTTATGTTTATGTCATATAGAGGAGTCAAAGGATACAAGACTTTCTTGCACGAGCTCCTAGCATGAAGTGAGATCACTTATTGGGGAGACGTACACTGCTAAGATCCACCATGCAAAAAACAGACAGGGTAGGGGCTGCATTTGGGGAATGTGGAAGGGATGGGACGATCTATTGGTGATATGGATCATTAGAGGTTGACAGGAGGCAAAAGGGAGCTGGGACTCTGGGAGTTATTAACATTAATCGGATCAAGATGGTGAAGGGCACATCACACTCATAGCTGAGCACAACTCTAAGCCCCTTCCCAAGTCCAGATTTGCTACATCACTTACATAAACTCACTCTGACAGACATAATTTTTGTCCTCCCATAATACAGAAATTCTTCCAACTTTAAATGTACTCTTGGATAAAGCTATCTTTTTAAATATTCATACTGTGTAGTAAAATAGGAAGCAATGAATACTTAAGGGAGAAAGCTAATATGATCTGCAGTGAGTTATTCTGATCACTATAGAATTCTTTAGGGCAGCAAGAAGCAGGAAAGAGAAACATGATTTTGAGGTTATTGACAATTTCGTTTCTTTTGATTCCCAATCCATCTGCAGATTGTCTTATGTTAGATGTTGTTGCTTATCTGGCTTCCTAATCCTTCTTCAGGGCATTTCATGGAGGGCTTTTCAGACAGATGTTTTGGAACTCAAAGAGGGAAACATGGGTCATCAGCAAAGTTCAGACCCAAATCACCTCTAAGTGTAGATATCCAGAGGAGCAAAGACCAAAGCTGACCAAAGGCAAAGCAAAGTTTAATTTTGAGAATGCTGAGTTTTAATTTGGCACCCACCAGGCCTCCCAGTCATGGAACAGAAGTCTAGGCAGGGAACTTAGAAAGGCTGATTCATATCGAGTGTGCTTCAGCTTTGGCAGTAAGAAAATGATATGCAGTATACAAGGAGAAAGAGAAGTACAATATTTCTGCATTTCCAAATCCGCTTTGCTTCCTTGTTTATGTTAATATTTTAAAGGCTCTTCCAGCTAAGAGCTTTTCTTTTTAGTGTTAGAAATGTGGACTTTACATTCAATTGGAGAGAGATGTTACTTTTACAATTTGCAAGAACTTGCAAGTTAAGCTGAGAGGCTGGCAGTGAGTGCATATTAAGAATTATGAAAATTCTCTCAGTAACCCTCTCTCATTGAGAAAAATAAATTCACGACATACTTATGTCCCAATCCTGCAAACTGATCTAGCCAAAATAGGTGAAAGTACATTATGCCTCAGAACAGTTTGTGGGACAGTCTTAGTAGGTCCATTTGCAAGATCGGGGTTATATCTACACTATGGGATTAAGATCTCCTCTGTCACTCATTGGAGAAGACTTTATGCATGTTGTCTACCTGCTCTGGCTGAAAATTTGCTTCGATGTTCCATTATTGTTACTGAAATTGGAAAAGTTGATTTCAGAGACATAAATCTGGCTTTGAGATGCTAATGTGTTTTGAAGACAATGGTATTTAAAAACTTTAAAGAGTTACTTTGTGGGGAGAATATAGAGATTGGGGGTGTATACATTTATCTTGTTCTCTCCACAGTGGTAACACTTATTCCTGGAAATTAATTGCAAGCTGTTTCAGAACACACAGCACTAGTGTGAATGTGTTCTCTGCAGTGAACATTTAATAATATTAAGAAGAATTAACAATAGAGACATGCAAACAGTTTCAATTTAATAAGAGAGTTGTCTGCTACTGGTTCTATTGTTAAGGCCTTGTCAGAGCTTCCTACTTTAATTAAAGGGAATATGTTGTTGGTAGAAGGTATTGGGTTGATAGTCTCAGAAAATGAAACCTTCTGTTTATCTGCTGACAATCAACAGCCCTAGCTGCACAAACATTATATATATTTGGAAAGTTTTGGAATAAATTGGGAAGGGCTAAGCTCTGAACTTCTCTAGGGTTATTGCTTCTGGATTTCAAACATTGCCTAAAACAAGATTTTATATGAAGATGTATAATTTAATCCACAGGTAAGAGAGTTTTGCATTGTGGATTGAGCTTTGGGACACCTGAATTTTACCTCCYGCTATGTGTCTTGTGCTAGATGACCTTGGCAAGTCACTGTAGCTCCCTGGGGAGTTCAGGACACCAAACACTTCCAGGAAGCCCTACATCAGCTCTAAGGATGCGATGAACTGTGCCTAAGAAGTGTCTGTTTCTCTCCACATCTGTATAGGAATTTCAGACAACTACCCTGATCTGCAAATATCTGTACACAGGCCTCTAAAGCAGAATCTTATCTTCGAGGTACTTTCCATTGGTAGGTTGTCAATTATTATTCCAAGATTTCTGAATTTAAGACTATGAATCTTTATGGCAAGAGTTAAAGGTTGAGCTTTTTTAGCCTAAAGCCTTCAAAGGCTAACATCATAAGAGCTATATACTAGGGCAAAGAATCTCATGGAGTGAGTATGGATTTCACCTTCACTACCATTTTTAGGATTTGTGTAGTTTTTTTAAAGGAGTGGATTAGGTCCAGAGATTCTGGAAAGGTATATATTTACAGAATAGAAACATGACAGAGAAAACAAACTTTGCAGAAGTGGCAACCTTGTCTTTAATCTTAGTATCGCACTGCGCTTGAGTGAGTGTGTTTGAAGAATTGCATCTTTGCATTCTTGCTGTAAGAGATTAAATGGAAAAAAAGATTTTTTTCCATTAAAACTAAAAGAAAACATGTTTGTAAATGACACTAAAATTCATCTCACTCCTAAATCTTCCAGCAGCACTTAAGTTTTATTACTTCCATGACTGCCAGTAAATTCTTTTGCTCATTCACACTCCAAGTAACATTCAAAATGCCCTAGCAACTTTAATCTCTAAACCCCAAAGACTTCAAGTTTGCATTCAGATACAGTTTACATGCTTAGGAGAAAATCTTTGGTGGAAACTGTTTCAAGATTCCCTTCTGAACTGCACACTCACCTAAAGATTGGTGAACAGTGTAGGTTATGTGCATAATCTCCTCATATGGGTGAATGATCACATCAGCTTCTGCTTCTGCGGCCCCAATATGGCAGTCATGTTTGGATTTAATTAAAAAATGAGATAACACATCTAATCCCCAAAGCAAACTTTTATCTTTCTCTGTTTTTGTTGCATTTCCATTTTGCACACATATGTATCTTTCTGTATGTGTGTATGTACATTTTAAACACACACACACACACATATTTAGTGTCATCCAAGTTTATAACTCCTTTATTTTTTCAAGTCACGTTATTCTCTCTGGAAAATAATCTATGGAGATAATCTTCAAAAAAAGGAATACCTTTGGAGGTCAAATGCTTAATTAATTTATTAGCAGTTAAGAATGTCACTAGGCAAGTATGATTTCATTTGCACTATCATTTCAGCTACAGTTACTGGTCCAATCACTTGTCTGCTTACTTTAGGAGCAAAACCTGTAACAGTTACCCCAATTTGCTCAGCATTAAAATGCAGAGCGAACTCTGCAAGAAACAGAACACCAGAAATACCAAGAAAATAAGACAGACTAAAAGAGGGAGGTAGAATGGCTCAGAGGAACTTTTTAAGTCAATGATGATAAACTTGTTTCAAAGTCACTCTCTAAGAGCCACGTGGAAGAAAAATAGTCTTAGATTCATGACATCCTGTTATGGAGAAGTGTAACTTTTTCCTGTCTTGCAGTACGTTTCAAGACACAATTGCTCAGCCTCCTATCACAGTCAGCTCTTTAGATAATGGACTAAGATTTTAGAGACATGAAAACTGATTTCAACATCAAAATCCTGGGAAAGTCCACTGGAATTTTATAATGTCTATGTTCCAGCCAAATGTAGAGGTCAATCCTTTAAAAATACACAGGTACAGCTATTTTAGATAAGGTTTTTGGTTTTGTTTATAACTAAAATATTCAACATTAAATTCCCTCCCAGCCACAGAAGACTAAAAGATGCTTATACCAGCCTATTTCTCTCCCGCTATAGAGAAATAACACAGTAGTGTAAACATCTTTATTCTACTGTATCTTTACCAATTTAGCATTATCTGTAAAGCAGTAAAATCAGATGAATCCTGCCTCAAAAGGTCCCAAACTAAGCCTGGAAAATGTTACAGCTTTGCTAATTTCCCAGAGAATGATCAACCAACAGTTGTAGYGGCTGTGACAAGAGGACTGTTGTTCACAACATTACATTTAGTCTGCCTTTATTTTAATAGCACCTTTTTCATCTTTAATCTACATGTCTCTCATAGCAAGGCACAGCATGCTCCTTACTACCTACAGTCTTTCTGTGGCAATATACGACCCACAAATCTTACTGATGTTCTTTTCCATGGCTGTCTTTGTTTTCTCATCATCCTTCCTCTCTCTCACTCTTCTTGTCTTTGTTGTGAAGAAGTCCAGTGTTTCCGCTAAAAAAAAAAAAAAAGGCATATAACAGAAAGTAATCAAATGTTGTGGGGAAACCTGAAGGCAATCACAGTAAGAATTTGATCATATCTGCATATGGAGTCCTGCTTCTTTAATATATAGGAATCACCACAGGTTTGGCAGGGAAAATAAATTTTATTTTTATTTATTTATTTATTTTTACAAAATATCAATGACAGATTTGGTTCTAGGAATTCACACAATACAGTTTATTACAGATTTCTTCTCAGAGATCACTCAGAATGCTATGGAAATGGCAGCCATATGTCCTACAGGGAATGGAATTAAATTAAATTTTTATAGTAACTGTATGCCACTGAGGTAAACTTCATTGGGCAAGTAATGAATCTGGCTCTAGAGATCCATTTTATGTTTTGAACACATAATAACTCATAAAGAGAGATATATACACACAAAAGACTGTAAAATTAATTTTAATATCTTTAGAATTAATAGATTGTCTCCAAACTACTAGTATTCTCTTGGCAAAGAAACTGCAGAAATGATTTATATAATAGTTGCCTCCAGAATCTTCTTATTGGCTAATTGGAGCATTTTGACAATTTCACAGATTTATGTTTCTATTGCTTATTTCATTATTTATTTTGCTTTTTGTTCTGTTACATTTATTCTATTTAGACAATAACATCTCTATCAATTGCAGCTTAATTAGTATCTAAAGCCTGTTCTGCATTTACATTTTACTAGAATAATAATGTTGGTAAGGGGTATTTTTTTATATATATATATATAAAAGAGTTATGCTCCTATGAACACTTCGGTGGATGCAATTAGAATAGGATAAAAGTGATTTATACTCCTTTAGTTCTTTGTCTATTCTATAGTAATAGCTATCTAATTACAATGTATGTTTATACTGATACACAATCCTGGTATGCTTTTTCATTCTTCATTTGTCGCAATGTAAATTCTCCTGGAGGAGAAACACACACACACTCACTCATCCACTCACTCATGAAAGTCCTGAAAATTCATTTAGTCAAATTCATCGGAAGGTAATTCTGTTCCTGGGGCTTTAATCTCCAAAGAGCATGTTCAGTTTGTGGTGACCATAGCTGCTTGATTTGCACTACCAACACTAGTAAAACACTTCCATAGTGCTTAAAAAAATGCCATTTTTGAAACTTGCTTTAAGAAAATGGCATAAATTGTGGAGTAAGGTGCTAAACTGCCATTACTTAAAATGTATACGAGATTAATATAACTCTTTAAGCTCTGCATGCAGCAGAGGTAATAAAACTCTTAATTCAAATGATCTTGATAAAGAAATCGAAGTTTTGCCCCACAGTTCTCTGATCTCCAACGGAATTAACAAAGCCCTGAAGAGATAACATACAGGGAACCGATAGTTTTTAATTTTTTAATATGCTCTCTATTAGACACCACGTGGAATATGGTATGCTATTCTGTATCTCTCTGTATCTAAAAGCTAAAGGCTAAATGAAGAGTCTTAATCCAGGAGCTGCCAGATTTCTGAGATATACTAAAAAGCAGCTGAAGAAGCTGGAAAAGAAGAGATCCAGCTAGGGGAAGGATCTGTGGACTTTCAAAGTGTGCCACTAACGCTGATGGCTCATAACAAACCACAGCGACCGCAGCGAGGAGTCACAGCCACAGGCCCCTGCAGTGCCTGCAGGCTCCACGAAGCGGAGCAGGGGCGGAGGCCCCGCAGAGTTGTTACCGGCCTCACCTGTGGTAGCGGGCAGGTTGGTTCTGCTCCCACCCCCTTTTTAATCCTGGCAGCACAGCTCGGCTGAGGGGAGCCGCGGACAGAGTGAGGTGAGGGCAGGCAGGCGCTGTGAGGCCGCACGAGCTGCGCGCGCAGGCAGCGCGAGGCGCGGCGCTGTGAGGCAGGCAGGCAGGCGC